>NW_007728334.1:153974-183769 GCF_000696425.1 Galeopterus variegatus
ATACTTCAGGATGTAGGGGGCAAAGGCTGTATGAATAAGACCTCAAAAGCACAGGAAACAAAAGAAAAAATAAACACATGGATTATATCAAACTAAAATCTTCTGTACAGCAAAGGAAACAATCAATAGATTGAAAGACAACCTATAGAATGGGAGAAAATATTTGTAAACTATGCTTCTCACAAGGGATTAATATCCAGAGTATACCAGGAACTCGAACAAATTTAAGAATAAAAAAACAAATAATCAGATTAAGAAATGGGCAAAGGAGCTGAATAGACGTCTCCCAAAGAAGACATACAAATGGCCATCAGGTACATGAAACAATGCTCAACATCACTAATCATCAGTAAATGTAAATCAAAACCACTTTGAGATATTATCTCACCCCAGTTAGACCAGCTATTATCAAAAAGACAGAGAATAACAATATTGGTGAGGATGCTGAGAGAGGGGAACCCTCCTACACTGTTGGTGGAACTGTAAATTAGTGCAGCCACTATGAAAAACAATATGGAGTTTTCTCAAATTACTACAGATAGAACTATCATATGAACCAGTAATCCCACTACTGGGTGTGTACCCAAAGAAATGGAAATCATCATGTCAAAGGGATACCTGCACTCCCATGTTTATCACAGCTCTATTTACAATAGGCAAGATATGGAACCAATCTAAATGTCCATTGATTGATAAGGAAAGTGTGGTGTATATACACAATGAAATACTTCTCAGCCATAAAAAAGAATAAAATCCTGTCATTTGCAGAAGCATGGATGAGCTTGGAGAAAATTAAGTGAAATAAGCCAGGCACAGAGAGAGAAATATCACGTCTTCACTCAGACATGAGAGCAAAAGGAATGAAGGAAGGAAGGAAGGAAAGAAAGAAAATAATCACAATAATATGTTGTACTTTCAGAAGGAGAGAACAAAACTATGGTTTCTAGAGATGGTAAAGGAGGAAGGGGAGGGGAATACCAAGAAAAGGATTAATTTACACAAAAGAGTTAGTGAAGAAAGATTAGCTCTATTTATGTACAGTCAAGCTAGGCACCCGTAGTTAACAATAATTTGCTGCGTGTTATCAAATGACTAGAAGAGAGGAGATAGAATGTCCTCTACACAAAGAAATGATTACATTTTGTTGTGATGAATATGCAAATTATCCAGACTCGATCATTGCTCAGGTATTGATCCTCAACTCTGTACCCCACAGGTATGTATAATCACTTATGTTTCAATAAGATAAATAAATAAAAGGGGCCAGAGAAGCTACTGGAGTTGCCCAAGATTTTGACAAAGGGTGGGGAAAATAACAAGTCCAGAGTATGGGATTTGAAAGGGCAGGAGGATTAAAAATAAGTGTTTTTTCCGGCCTACCGTCTACATAGTCAAGTTTATTCGGTAACATGCTTAGATCACACTCAACCCATTTTAGTCCTGTTCTACCCCCAGCTGCGTGCTTCATAGCCTATTTCTCATCTTTTAGTTTCAATCTGCTCTGTTGCTCTGCATTTTGTCTCCATTCTATTTTTGAACTAAATCGTATACTTCTTATGGGCTCTTGTACCTCACTTCCCCCAGCATCTTCCCAAACCAATGCCACAGTCTCCTCGATGACTGCAGGTTACAGAGGAACTGTGGCTGGGCAGTCACTGCTGTGGGTGTCCCACCATTTATTTTCTTTATTATGCAAAGCTTACCACCTTCCTGCCCCCAACATCATGGCCAAGAGATTTTCATGTTAAACCTTATTAATAGTCTCTGAGAACCACACAGAGTAAAATAATAATAATAATAATAATAATAATAATAATAATAATAATAATAATAATGTCATCGATTATTTTTTTACTTACCTATGGTGGTTAAATTTTTTTAAAGCATACTTTACATTATTACGTAAATACGCAATAGAGCTAACTAACATTTATTGAGATTTGCTCATATGTCAGAAATCACACTAAATGCTTTACATGCATGATCTCATTTAATCCTGAGAGCAAGGCTTTGTAGTGGATATTATTTTTTCTTAATTTCAGTGATGAGACTCAAAGAGGTTTGGAGACTTGTCAAAGGCCAAACATCTGGAAAAATGACAGAGATGTGAGTCCCAGTTCAGAGCCTGAGATCTTGACCACTAGGTTCTACCGTTTCACAGTGACAAATTTTAGAGACTAGAACTCAGTGAAAACAGAAGCGAGGCGCATGTTTTCCACCATGAATCAGAGGTCTGCTCTGGAACCAGCAAAACTACAAGGGTCTTGACACTGTGGGCCCAGTGTCACCAACCCATGTTAGAAATTTAACCTAAAGTTGAGAAAAATCTTCCAGGCATGAAGGAGAGTTTGACATCAGTTGCATGACCAGAAACCACCCTACAGGCCCTGTCTATCTCTGCTCTACTGGGAATTTCATTTGCTTTGTAGCATTTATGGTTATCATATATAAACTATGCATGTGAAGTAAATATGTGGAACGAATTCTTATCCTTATCTAATCAATGAGGAAACAGGAATCAAAATATTAATAGGCACAGCAAAGGTCACAGCTTCATGTTCTGAGTTTTTAAGTTCTTAAAGTCTGCCTTTCTAGAACCTTGGGCAAGAAATTGCCACCTCCCTATGTGACCTAACTGTATAAAAACACATGCAAAAATTAAATGGTTCTCCAATTTAGGTAAGCATAAAAGACACCTTATGGAATGCTGGAAAAGGCTTCCTTAAACACATTTGCTATTCGGGATAGGTTTACAGGGCCTCCACAGTGAGTGAGGCATTGCAACCCTGATGTGGAGAGGACATAAACACAGGACAGAAGAAAGTCACTCATACCAAGACTTTGGAGGATGCTCTAACATACTTCACATTGACTCAGTCTACTACTCATACAGCATCACTGCACTGAAGGATTTATTGAGTTTATTTACATATGCTGCTATGCTGGGAAATGTATGGAGCAGCGTGGATGGAAACTGTCTCTCTTCTCAAGGTGTTTTCAGTGTGGGGAAATTTATATGTCATATACCTCCCACCTCTTCAGTTTAAAATAAATATTAAAAACATTCACATTGGATGAATTAATTTGCATACTCATAACTCGATTATATCTTGCCAATGGATATCTGCAAAATATCTTTAATAGAATCTACCATTATTGAGTATGCTGTATTGAATGCTATCTGAAATTTACGTTCTAAGCATAAATGTAGTTTACTTACTTTAAATATTTTTATTTTCTTTTACAGAGCTGATTTTTTAAATAGGTATAACTTTGAGTAAAAATGTGTATGCATTACCTAAAAATATTAAACCAAGTTGATTATTCTAATACCATATTTCTAAAGATTCTTTTCTTTAGCATCTAGACCTGTAAAAAGAGAGCTAACAGAGCAAGAAAGTTAAGAGAAATTGGCAGAAGTTGAAAATTTAGTATATGAGAAAAATTTAAATCTATATTTCTGATAACAGCTCATATTTTAAATTTAATATGTGCAGCAGTTAGAAACACAAAAATTGGTCAATTAAAAGAAGTGAATGCTCTTTGAAGTGTCTTTGTAAAAAAGATAATCACTGTTTCTGAAGAATTTAACCTGAAGCTATCTTCATCAAAGGCCAAAGACTTACCTCGTAACACCTTGGAATTGTTTCCTCTAATATCTTTAAAAAATATATCCTAGAGAAAGGAAGGATGTCAGGAGCACAGGAAGGGACAGAAAACTTGGCAGACAAGGAACATGCAGCTCACTGGAACAGCTTTGAGGAACATGTGGGCCGCAGAGAGGGAGGTAACTTATGGTAGCTGTTTCATATATAAAGACAGCATGAGAGAAAGGTGACAGGAGGAAAGCGAAGATTGAGCAAGTTTCAAAAATACTCAGTGTCTTTTTCTGTCTAAATTAGATCCCCTCAAAGTTAAGAATTCTTTATTTTCATTGTAATCAAGCTACATGCTACAAATAAAGAGCTCGTCGGAATTTGGGAATAAATTCAGCAAATGTCACCATCTGAAATTGAGGCAAATAAGAATCCACATAAAATGGATAAGCTTTGCCATCTGCAGAGGTGACTCATCTTGCATATATTGCTGATGAGAGCAAGGGATTCCCCATTTCCAATTGTTAATGTTTCAGGCTATCATCCACAACCCATCAAAGTGACCACGTCAGAAAGACACCACAGATTTCCTGCAGAGTGTGTGCCAGGTCTCAGCTAGCCGGCTGAGGTGGTAGCAGAGTGATGACCACACTTCAAGCCCTCACTTGTGACACCTGTTCTGCTTCAGCAACATAAAGGGTGGAATATTTGTTAATCTTGTCAGTACCTGACCAAGTTGCAGTCAACATGTGCAAGCAGTTGGGCTACAGCAGATATAGGATGGTCATAGATTGCTACTGGGCCAGCAACAGGAAGCCCAATGAGGACACTTATGATACGAGCAAAGCACCTTCCAGGGACACTGAGAAGAAATTCTTCATACCCTTACCTCATCCTCTGAGGCTTGAGAACATTGCATAACTGTGGAGTGTTCTTAGGCAGATGCTCCAGGTATTTTACAGACAACATTACTTATGATATGATACGAGCAAAGCACCTCCCAGGGACACTGAGAAGAAATTCTTCATACCCTTACCTCATCCTCTGAGGCTTGAAAACATTGCATAACTGTGGAGTGTTCTTAGGCAGATGCTCCAGGTATTTTACAGACAACATTATTTTCACTGAATGATTGTAGAGCTCTGTTATGAGAAAGATAATCATTTAGGTCCTAAAGACTTCAAGAAAATGCAGATTAGAAACTTATTTTAAATCTCACTGCTTCCAGTTAGCAATATCATACCTACTAAAACTGTTCACTGTAATAAAATTCAATCAAAAAAGTGACTACATCAGAAGGAAATATTTACTATCACAGTTCATAGTACTCATTATATTCCACAGAAAAAAATCTTCCTCCAGTCTTCTTCTAAATTCTGTGCCTGAAAACCACTGCTGCTTATGTGTTTTATTTGTATTAAATTTTTAATTAAATCTTTAAAAGCACATATGAAATACATAAATCTAAGACATATAATAAAATACATTGTGGACTCTAAAAAAAAAAAAAAGGAGAAATGACTGAAGTGTTAAAGCCACAATCTTCATAGCAAGGATATAACACCTTTGGCATGAGTGAACACTGCTTCGAATGATAAATAAAATGGATAGTTTGGTATTAAGAATTTTTTGTGTTTGTTTTAGAGGAAAATATGCCCTTGACACTTACTTGATCAATACTGGATTTTAAACAAAAATATTGTAGAAGTGAGAAAAATAACTTCAAGTAGACTTCTATCCTCACAACTCGGGTGACCGTTGTCGTTCCAGTCACCAATGATCTCAGTCCTACCAAGTCAATGATATGTTCTAACCCTACCTGGACCATCAGTGGCATTCAACTTCCTCCCCCTTGAGGCATTTTCTTTTCTAACATACTGTGGCACCCCACTTTCTAGGTTTTTTCCACCTCATTGGCTGTTTCATTTCATTTTTCTTTGCTGGGTTCCTTACTGTTCAACCTCTAAATATCAGGATTCCCTGAGGCTTGATACTTTGTCCTTTTTTTCCTGTATCTACATTCTTTCTGTGTGGTCTCATTCAGACCTGTGGTTTTAAAGACATCTATATTCAGATAACACTCAATATTACATTTTAAATCCTGAATTAAAGTTTTATATATGCAACTGTCTATTTGACATGTCCACTTAGATGGGTAATATGAATCTCAAAGTTAACATAAGAGATAACCAACTTTTCATGCCCCAGTTTGCTAAAACTCTTCAAAGGGAATCCTTATTCATCCAGGTGACCAAGTCATAAACTAAAGCATATCTTTGATTTCCCTTCCTGTCTCACACAGGTATGGTCTATTAGTCTAATTCCAAAGCATATCCTTAATCTGTCCATTTCTCTCAACTCAAACAATGCCCTAGTCCACACCACCTGAACTACTGAATTGGCCTCCATAATTGATCCCCCTTCCCTCTGCCTCCCTCTAATTCTTTCCTGAGATCTTTCAAAGGTAAGTCAGACAACATCTCCTCCCTGCTGAACCTGTATTGCCTTCCCACTGCAGCCGGAATAAAAACCCAGGACCTACCTTCGCATAGGGGACCCTAGTCCTAGCAAAATTCCAAGGCTTTATCTTGCATTATTCTCCCCCTCTTTTCAAACATGCCTTGCTCATGCTTGACTTCTGAATTTTACACTTACTGTGCTCTTTCCCAATAGCACTCTGTCCCCAGATGTTCATAAGTCCAACTTCTTCGTATCACTTAGATATCCACTTCCTCCAAGAAGCCTTTTCTGACAACCCAGTCTGAAGTGGTTTTTCCTCTCCTGAGTCCCTCTTATCACATTACCATGTTTTGTTGTCAGCACAATATTTATCACAATTTGAAATCATCTTGTTAGTTTACGTAACTGCTTATTTTCCATCTCTCTCTATGCCTAAAGCTCCAAAAAAGTAAGGCCCTTTCCTGTCTTGCACACAGTTGTTCTCTGTCTCCTAGAATAAATATGACATACAGTATGCAAGCTTAATTAATTATTGTCTAATTAATTACTTAACTAATTATTTGGAAATATATATGTATACACATAAAATATGTATTATGTAAAGATATAGAAAACATATTTATATATAGTATTTAATATATGATATTATAATTTTTAAAAATATATACAAAATCTACTGCCCTCACACAACCCTACAGGGGAGATGTTATTAAGTTTATAAATATTAATTTTAAAAGTAGAACACCAAAATCAGAGTTTTGANTTATGTAAAGATATAGAAAACATATTTATATATAGTATTTAATATATGATATTATAATTTTAAAAAATATATACAAAATCTACTGCCCTCACACAACCCTACAGGGAAGATGTTATTAAGTTTATAAATATTAATTTTAAAAGTAGAACACCAAAATCAGAGTTTTGAAGTTTGCCCGTGAATGCATGTTGAGGTTCAAACTCAGGTTTTTAAAAAAGATTATTATTCTACAATGTCCTCTTAGAAGGTTAAACACAATCTAGACATTTTCATCTTGGCTTAATATTAACTTAGTGAAAGTTAATTTATGTGGCTTAGTCACTCAGAGTCTCATAATCTCGGGTGGTCAAATTACTGCACATTTCTGGACCTGCAGAGTTGAGGCCCTGGAAGCATGTCACCTGCTTCATAATTGGCATTCTTGGAGGCTTGATCTCAACAGTCAGCCAGGCTCTCACAAGTCATATTCTCAAAATTTCACCGGCTTTATCTCTGGTTGCCTCTTTGCAGCCCAGAAATCATGACAAATCTAGGCTGGACAATGAAGTTCAGCAGGAACATGTGAGAGATCCTCTAAACTTGCAAGAAAAGGACATCAGTACAAGCAACCTGAACTCTTTTGCCACAGAGAACAGTAATATGACATATCGGTGGTCCTTTAAGTGATGGCAAAGATGCACAGATAGATACATCTTCATTCTAGCTGTACCTTTAGAAAGTATCTAAATCAGTTTAGAGGGGAAGAGAGAATCAGGAAGGGGCCTACACTGTTACAAACCCAAGTACAGATTACTTGAGAGTAATCTGTAGGTTCTGAAAATTGCTGGAAAGGGAAGCCTTTGAAATAAATCACTCCTTCATTTACATGTGAGTCTATCTTTTATAGTATCTAATAGAGTACCATGCCCCAAGTACAGATTACTTGAGAGTAATCTGTAGGTTCTGAAAATTGCTGGAAAGGGAAGCCTTTGGAATAAATCACTCCTTCATTTACATGTGAGTCTATCTTTTATAGTATCTAATAGAGTACCATGTTTACCTGGAATGCCTAATTTGTGCTTGAGGAAGATGAGAAATGGGTTTGTTGTCATAAATGATATTTGAGTATAATCTCTTCTTTTACTTGAAAAACTGGACAGGCAAATTTATTCCTGGCTAGAATAAAAGAGAATAAAGAGGAAAGCAGAATGTAGATCCCACAGCCAAAAATGTGGAATATGAAGCTCACGCAGGGAGCAATAAAAGTCAATGGTGGTTTTTAAAAAAGAATATTGCAAAGACAGAAATTCAAGTGTTTTCAAAAGTGAATTAATTAATAAGCTTTGATTTGGGATTCTCATAGCCAAAATATGCACATATATTACTTTGAAATAGTAACAGTGGCCTGGGTGTGTAAATGAAATTTTCAGTGTTTAGTTATGGATTTGTAAGCACACTATTATTAAGCTGATAAAGCATTTCTTCATAAAAATAACAACAAAATTATGTACATTTGGAAAAAACTTATCTTTGCTCAGAATGAACCAAATCAATAATACAATGATAAGTCCCAATAGTAATAAATACATTATGTACTACTGAAAACTTACATTCACATGATCAGAATCATACTATTAAAATATGTTATCAATATGTAAAACAATGAAAAATACTGTTTCAAAAATAAAAACTTAATATATACATAATGATATTCACATGGTATAATCTACTTTTTTATTGAATTTTTTACCAAGGACAATTCAATGAGATCAACATTGGCACAGAAATGTAGGCACAGACAGTACTATTTTCACTCTATTGCTAATTCATTTTAGTGATTAAATCATGCATTTTTCTTTTGTTAGTATTAAGTTAGCTCTTTCAGGCCATTAAAAGATGATACAGAAAACCGAAGTAGTCTCTAAATAACACCTGATGCGTAATGGGGATTACTAAATAATATTAACTTTTGTCACCAAAATGTGACCCCAATTCACCAGAAAAATCAGGCTCAGTGTGCTCTTGAGAATCTGGTTTTATAAGCTCCAAGGAAATTGATATAGTAGCCTCACCTTTCTATGCAAGAATCTTGAGGTTGGGACTAATTGAGACAGATCTTGATATTTGATTATGTGATAATGCTGTGCAAAATATACACATATACGATTGTGTTACAATTGCCTACAGTATTCAGTGCAGTAACTTGCTGCATAGGTTTGTAGCCTAGGAGCCATAGGCTATATCATATGGCCTAGGTGTATAGTAGGCTATACCATCTAGGTTTGTGTAAGTACACTCTATTATGTTCACACAATGGCAAAATTGCCTAATGAAGCATTTCACAGAATGTATCCCTGTTGTTAAGCAATGCACAACTGTATTTGTATGAAGGATAGAAGATCCATGAGCTTAATGAGCTGGGGAGGATAAAGTCAGAATCAAAATAACTTGCATACAGAAAATGGAGTCTCATTCTTCTTTAAATTCCAGCATCTAGGAGAACAGCTCAGGGAGGAGAATATCTCATCAATCAGATGGTAGGACTTGTGCAGTGCCCTTCATGTAGCATGATCACAAGGCACTTAACTTTAAGGCAACTTGCTTTCCTGACAACAACAGAAGGAAGGCAGAATAAAACAAATTAGTCTAAGACTCAAAAACACCAAGGGCCCTATTAAGTATAAAAAGCTAATAGGGTATGTGCTTATACCCACAAGTGTGTGCATGTGTCTTGGAGAGTGGAAGTGTAAGAAGGAATTAGCAGCACATGCTGCTTTAGCAAGACCATACAGAGTTTTCTTGATTCATAAAACCTAACCTATGAGCAAATCTCATACAAAAGTAAGCAGCTTTAAAAGAGGAGCTCAGATGGAAAGACAACAGGGTTACTTAGATACAAACATTACTTTTTTTTACATCACCAAAGCAATTCATGTTATGTTTTGATGCCATATTAATGGGATACTGAAAACCCAGAAGAAAAGCAAACCTTCCATGTATACATATTTTATGCATGTGGGAGACAAATTAGTTAGAAGAGGAAGTTTATTTCGGTAGCAAAATCAAGTGAAAACTTAGTGAGTATATGCAATTTTACATCCTCCATTATTTTCTCTTTATTACTAGTTCATTAGTTTAGTCTCTTTTTTTTCTTTAAAAGAATACAACATAATAAAGACAAGACTCCGTGGATATGCAATTGAAATCACTAACGGTGGCAGTTGCTGAAATTACGTCTAAAAGAAAGACTTCAAAATACATAATACATTGTGATGCATTGAAATCATGTTAGAATAATCAAAACATAACCCTCTAGAGGCCCTATTATTAAAGAAAAGGGGCTACATCCTTTTGCATGTGTTTTTTTTTTTTTGTTAAAGTATGAAAAAATAAAATAAAAACACATTACATTTTTTCTTACAAATAATGTTTCAAAATTCCATTTTTTTAGAGTGAGAAATCACAAAATGAGAGGGACTGGGGGATGTATTTTAGTTAGTATGGGAACCTGGAAGGCTCAAGATTATAGGCCAATGTGACAAATAAATGGTCAGTGAAGAAATTATTAATGGCTTCCCTGCCTCCACTATTACAGAACTGCCACTGTGACCATTCCACTCCCAAGCCCATGGCCAAGATAGATCCAGTCAAGGAAACATCCATGAGAATGGATGGTGAGAATGACTCAGGGCCGAGAAGCTCCTTCAGAATCTTAGGCAATTTTTCTACAAAGAAAATCTTCCCCCGTGTTGTACACTATGGACCCTCTTTACCATCTATATTCAGAAATGTTCCATTTCCCCATTTAAGGAAGTAGTTAATGTCTTAAAAACTGTCTTGATTGTTGAAATCCACACCTATCCAGATTATTCTTAATAGTGGTAATAATGGCTAAGATTTATCGGGCATTTAAAATTAGGTAGGCATCACAACATTCTCTGTTTTACAGATGGGGAGTCAAAAACTAAGAGGTTAAATTAATTTCTGAGGTCATAACTTTTGTAATGGGTGACATTTGAACACACATTTTATTTTAAAATTCCTGTTTTTAACTACTTTTCCAAATGAGAGCAATTAAATTATTAGTTAAATCAAGCATAATTTACCTATATGACAACTAAAACAAATATAAAGACAAATATACGAAGAAAATAACTAAATTTAAAAGAACTCTCCCATTCACTTGCCTAAGAGGCTACCTGTTTATCTTAGCAATTTAACTCTTTCTAAATCTTAACTTTATGTCAAAAACCTCCTAGCAGCTAATTCTCAACTCTCCAAAGCAGATACAACTTTAGCAATAACCTGGTCCCAAAAATCTTCTTAACTAATTAAGGAGAAAAGTTTTGTTTTTGTTTTTGTTTTTTTACCTGTCTGGCTTTCTCTCCTCCATGGTAATAATGCCCATGTCTTTCCCCCCATCTCCCTGCTACAGGCACTTGGCTTTTCAAGAGAAAGACAGAAGGAAACGGAGAGCAAGTCAGAAGGGTTTGCTTCTCAAGGCACCAACTCTTCATCTGAATTTTCCTCCATCACAGCTATAGTCTCCTTTGCTTATATCTGCCCAGTTTGGGAAGATTATTCTTCTACCCTCTAGGAATGAAGTAATCTGCTTCCCTCTGCAATTACTAATACACATGATTTACCTGTTATTTTGTTTTAGAGTTACCTTAGGTTAATGTTTGAAGACATTTTTTAAAGAAATATGATTAAAACTCTGAACTGAAATTTAACATGTTTTTAACTGATTGTATATCTGTAAACTTAAACTCTTCTCCTGAAGATCATTCAAAAAGACTCTAAAAAGCACAAAAACTATGCACATTAAATGGCCTAAATATTCGGTGCTGGTGAAAGTTATTAATTATTCTTGAAGGAACTAGCATGAAGGTGAGTTTCCAAGACATGAAATTTGTTTTTAGGAATCTGATGTTGGAGTCACACATAACAACATACATAAAGGCTCTTTTAAAACACGTTTTTTAATTTGAAATAATTTCTTAACCTTTCTTAGCCTCTTGTGATCTAAAGAGACATGACAAAGTGTAATCTAAAAACTGGACTCTGGGACAGAAAGAACATTACTGGGACAACTGGCAAAACATGAATACTAATCTAATGGACTAGATTAGTGTTGTATCAATGTTACATTTCCTAATTGTGATGAATTTATGGTAGTTATCTAAGAAATCGCCTTGTTTGAGAAAATACATGTTGAAATACTTACAAACGAAGTGGTATGATGATACCAGCAAAACCTCAAAATGCCTATGTTGTAAATGCATTAGGATAACAGACATGGGTGAATACACACAAATCCTCACATTCTTTAATTTGTTCATAAGTTTGCCAATGAGACTAACAGTCTATGTCTGAAGCCTATATAAACATTTAAACCCAGAAAAAAGAAAAAAAAAAACATGTTTTTTTTGTTGACATCCCCTAAAAGTAAAAATTTTAAATGCAGAAGATCCTTGCATTTAGAGACTTACCATTCATGGTTCTGAATATTCATGAGTATTCCCAAAGGTCTCATAATATGTAATCATTTGTGCTTTGGGTTGAGACATGCGTTTCAGTCGGGGCGAGCTGGTTTGCCTAATTCATGTCTGAATCCTGCCAACCTCCCAGCATCAGCATCTCGTCATGCTTCTCAGATTCTCTACTTATTCCTGGGAACCATTACTGCAATTAAAGTAAAATCCAAAGCTCTTAAGTGGCCTACAAGTCCCTATATGATCTGCCCCTTTCCACCGCACCCAACTTTCTGGCCTCATTTCAAGCTCGCCTTCTCTCTCATTCCTCTACGGCCACATTGGCCTTCTTGGTAAACACAGAAAGTGCATGCCAAAGCAGGACCTTTGCCCTTACTGTTCCTGTCACCTGGGGTTCTCTTCCTCCCCGCTGGTATCTACCTACTTAGTGTCCTCCCTCTATTCAAGCAGGTGTCCGTCCTTCACGTTTTCAGGGAGGCCTTTGTTGACCTAGGACATCACAGATCAGCCCCTTTCCCCTCATGCTGATGCTTCTTTTCTCCTTTACCTGGCTTCATTTTTCTCCATGGTATGTATCGCTCTTTAAAGTACTGTATTTACTTGTTTATTGGCTTATTGTTTCTTTGAGCTCTTCATTCCCATACCACACAGTCCTCCTGCCTCCTCTTTTTTGGTCCTCTGGAGCATCGTGACTTCTGATACCATGCGTCATTGCAAAGCTGGCCTCCAAGCCTCTGGGAGCCTCAGGATATCCTCCTAGTAAATTCCTTTCTTCTTAAGTTAGTCACAGTCTAACCACAGTCAGTTTATGCTAAGAATCTCCAACTGACATACCAGACTTGTTTTCTCATCCCTAAAATTAAAGAGGACTGTTTACATTTCAAAGGTCCTTTTGGCCTAAGAGAATTTTTCTTAAATTGGGCTTTGCGGTTCTTAGGAAGAAACTACAATCTGTTTGGAGGGTGAATTGAGATCATTTTCTAGTTACAATTAGATCTCACAATCTAAAAATAAAAAAAGTGGTTATCACACAAAATAGCAAATTACCCAATTACCTGAGAATAAAGTCCTGTCAAAAAACGTCCCAAAAATGAAAGTCTCATACACACAGACTGGATTGGGAGTACCTCAGTGATCCCATCTGCACCACGGCATCCCCACCTCAGTGAAAATGTTTATGCTAGGATGAGAAGTCGCACATGTGAGGTGCTGCACCTCCAACTCCAGCCTGGACTGTTAAGGCTACTTGTGATAATCCTCTCCAGCTGCCTCAAGGCAGGAACATCAAAGGGTACATCAAAGCTCCCAGTCACAGTGGAGAGGAGCCCTGCAAACCAGGTGACGCTTTTTTCTTCAGGCTCCACAACAAATACACGTCTTCAGGCCTTCCCCCAAGGAGGAGAGAGTAATCTTTAAAAATTCTAGGCTGCCTGCCCTGAGGGAGGAGAGAGACACCATCAATGCAGGTAGAGGATAAAGTCCCTTCTCCCAACCATACATTTTTGAGAGCTAAAGGGTTGTACTAATAAATGAAACACACACACACAACCCCAGAAAAGTTTGATCTGTGCTTCACTGGTGTGTGCTTTTTTAAATGCAAATGACAAAAGCTGAAAATGATGAAGTGAGCATGTGCTGTCTCACTGACATGCGAGACAGGCAATTAATGAAACTCTGGGCCACAATATCAGCTGCCTACTGACTTCTGCAATTGAATTAAAACTATCATAAGAATAATACAAGGACTTGCCCTTGTCCTTCTTGTCTATGTGTTTATTTAATTTTCTGTCCAACTGACTCTCAAATAAATTGGAAACAGCTGCCATTTTTTGATTCAGTAGCTCCATTACCCCCTTGTGACATCATTCTGGGCACGAACACTAACAATAGGTCATTATGTAGCAATTACTTTATTGATTTATGGAAATTTTTAAGCTCCATCAGGAATATGCACATTCAAAGGGGAAAAAAGACCACTTCTGTGCTCTTGTTAAGTAGAAAAACCGAACTGCAGAGGCTGGAATATGCTGCTGAAACGGGACCCTTCTTACAAAAGAAAATATGGGAACAATTCCTGTTTTGTTGATTTTCTTTAAGTAAAAGAGAAATGGGGAAAGACTATAAAGTTTAAAAGTTATAGTACCCATAATTGAATGAAGTAACTAAGTAAACAGATGACTCAAGTGCCGCTGTTAGGTAATAGGAGAACTTCAGTGGTATAATAGAAGTTGTTTAAAACAAATTAACAGTGTTCAAACTCCCATGATGAATGAACATTCTGAGCTTATGCATAACATTTTAAAAATATCGCTGCATGAAAACATGCTTGCTTTCTCTGTTCAGATGGACACTGTAAGACTTCACATTTAAGCTAAATGCTTGCCCCCCATCAGTCCGTGGGCCAACCTTTAACTGCTTGTCATTTCTTAATCAGGCTGTTTACCTGTAACCCTGTACATAAATAAGCAAGCATTGCCTCTCTTGTAAACGGTTGGCTTCATTTCACATTCCTCTGGTTTGAGGAGCTTTGATCTAGAGATCAAAAATAAAAAAGGAATAATGTGTCCTCTGGGCAGTAACTTAGGAGGATTCTAAGGTGAGGTGAGCAACAGTTGCTACGTTTGAGAAAAAATGGTTGCTTTCCTCAAATTCTTCAGGCAATTCTCTCAACTTTCACTTTTAGGAAGAGCAACTTACTACACTTGATCGAAATCTGTTATCTGAAATTTGTTGCCCCCTAGTAGAGGTCAAGAATTTATTATCCTGACTCTTCTGTCAGTCCCCTGGTGGGGACCCATCCTAAGCCCAACATCTGACTTGGTTCCTGACAGGAAGAACAGCTATGAAAGAGACAACCCTGTGGGAACACAGGGTAGCTGTGACTTGTCCTCGATCAGTAGCCTAAGGATGCTGCAACATACATATGATGAGGTGGAGCTTCTCCTAATGATTATTTTAGCTCTGACCAGATCCTGAAAGGAAGATTCTAGAAGATAAAGAAAAGTAGTAGGGGATCCTGCTTAGGAAATCCATCTTCTTAACTCATAGCTGACAAATTTTAGGAGTCTCTAATAATTCACAGGTCTTGAAACCCATATTCTAAAGATAAATGACCAAAAAGTGTTTTAGGGAAGAAAGTCTCCTTTCTATTCTGATTCAGCAGACATTATTGGGAGTCTTCCAGGCAGAGAGCACAATGTGGGGGAAAGGCTGTCTAGTAAATGCTGGCACAGAGTCCAAGTATACTCCAAGGAGGACACCTCTGGAGAAAAGTAAAATAAAGCAAAGGCATAGTTTCTGACTTCTGGGAGCTCACCATGCAGCTGGACCCCTACATGGCAGTTTTTAAACAGCACAGGTGACTTTATGTAATATATATGTTTTAAAAACACTGGACTCTACATTAGGAGATCTAGGTTACAATCACAATTAGGCTGTTAATTAGATATGAGATCTTGGACAAATCACGACTTTCCCAGAACTCTACTTCTCTCAGGTGTGAACTGAAGAAAGTGAGCTAGACGACACCTAGGTCTCTTCCAGTCCTCACAAATCCCATAACCTGATAAATCATACATCATACAGTTTCTTGCCTGAGGTCATATGCCATAGTTTATGACTATATTACATCTAATACCTGGATACAGCCAATGAGTCCCTGTTTATAATTCAAAAGAACAAGAACACTTTACCTGTTGCTTATGCACAACATATCTGAATGCACAATTCTTACACTCCTCACAAGATAGCCCAAATCAATTAACTCTTTAGCAGGAAAATGTTTGTAATCATGGTATAAAGCACATATTAACATAACCTTAAAAAAAAAAGCATATACCAACATAGCCTTTTGTATTGAAATGTCATTTCTGAACGACCAAATTGTACCTCCTTGTTAATTGACTTTACAGTAATATTTATAGACTCTAAGTATTAGAATGATGTAAAGGGAACATTTCATTTAAGATATAATCCATTGACATCTTTTTGAAAGAGATAAATATGTAGCCAGGTCTTGAGGAAGGTTAGAGATATGAAAAGGAAAAAGAAAAGGATGAAAAAGAAAAGGAGGAAATACTCCATGTCAGAGCAATGACAAAGAAGTGGCCACAGTGAAGAGACTGAATTTTGTGAGTTGGAATGGATGACCACATTGCAGATAAAGGAGGCCATATGCAATGATAGTTAATAAACACAAGTTAGCATACCATTAGTATAGATAAAAGGAGTCTACTTTGCTTCTTGGGGGAAATGCATGATTAAAGTAGTATCTAAAGAAGACTGTTTTGTTATCTGTGTGGTGAGTAGGCTGGAGAATAGAAGAATAAGAAACAAATAATGCAACCAAAAGATAGTTAACATAGTCAAGGAATGAAGTGACAAAACTCTGGACTAGGATAATGACTACAGAAATGGAAAAAAAGGTTCAAATCCAAAAAAAAATAAAAACCAACAACTCTGCAAGAAAGAATTAATAGTTTATGAGAACTGACTTAGTATGTGAAGTCAAATAAGAAAAAAGGAAGTAGTAAAAATTAACTGCAGATGAATGTCCCAGAGAATTAATTGGGCAGTTGAGTCATTGGGAAAGGAAAACAGAAGGAAAGAGAAAGTTTATTTCATTGAATTCAAGACATAAGTGTCCCATTAGAAGTACAGTTAAATGAAAACATCTAGTCAATAACCAGATATAGAAGACTGGCGAAAAGTCAGGGTGTGAGCATCATTCTTTCATTCAGCAAAAATTTATCAAATATTCATCAAAAGACTCTTATGACTCAGGCGCTGTGCTTGTTGCAAGGAATAAAGAGATAACAGGCATAATCCCTGTACTCCAGAAGCTTTGCCCAGTGTGAGAGACTGAAAATTGCCTAGCAACTTATAACATTTTGTAATCATAACTATAAAATATATAATCAATAATACTTATGACTCAGGCGCTGTGCTTGTTGCAAGGAATAAAGAGATAACAGGCATAATCCCTGTACTCCAGAAGCTTTGCCCAGTGTGAGAGACAGAAAATTGCCTAGCAACTTATAACATTTTGTAATCATAACTATAAAATATATAATCAATAATTTTCAATATGAGCCAAGAAGAGAAGCTAACAGTTCAGATGACTATGTGAGTTTGGGGAAGAAATTTGGGATACTGTTTGGTGTAGGGGATTCCTACTTAAAGGAAAAGTCAGGAAGAAGAACAGTCTAGAGAGTATAGTATACACATAGCTGGTAATTGGATAAAATAAAAAATAGTAGAATGAAGACAAAGGAGCCTATTATTATCATTTCTATTCAACATTGTACAAGATATCCTGTGAAATAAGGCAAATAAAAGAAATAAAAGACATAAAGATTGTCAAAGAAAAGGAAACCTATCATTATTCACAGGGGATATGATTCTGTATGTAGAACAAACCTAAAGGCTCTACATACAAAATATTAAAATTACCAAGTCAATTTAACAAGGTTACTATATCAAAGGCCAATGCACAAAATTAATGTATCTATATACTTGTAGCAAAAATTGAAATATAAAACTTAAAAAAGTGATAGTATTTAAAATTGCAACAAAATTTATCAAATACATAGGAATTAACGTAATAAAAGACATGCAAGACATTTATATTGAAAGCTATAAAACAATACTGAGGTAAACTAAAAATGTAAAAACTGAAGGAATATATCATGCTCATGGTTTAGAGGAATTGATATTTTTAATATGACAATTCTCAAATTGCTCTATAGATGTAATGTAATCACAAAAATCCCAGTGAGATCTTGTAAAAACTGCTAAGCCAATTCTACAGTTTACGTGGAAATAGAAATAACCTAGAAAATCATAGCAATCTAGAAGAAGAACAAATCTTGCCCTACCAGGTCTTGAAACTTTTATAAATCTTAAGTAGTTAGAACAGTGTACAAGACTGGAGCAAAGGAACAAATTAGAAAGTTGGGATCAGAACCACACATGTATACATATGTCAACTGATATACGGCAAAAGTGCCACCGCCATTCAGTGAAGGAAAGGGTGGCCTTTTTAATAAATGGTTTTGCATCAATTGGTTCATTTAAAAGAATGAACCTTGAACTCTCTTTTATACCATACACAAAAACTAATTCAAGACACATCATAAATCTAAATTTCAATGGAAAAACAAAAGTTCTAAAAGGAAACATAGGAGATAATCTTCATGAACTTATTTTTAGGTTTTCTTAAATGGGGTATTAGAACATAAGCCATATATTGGGGCCGGCCCGGGGGCGCACTGCTACAGTGCGCCACTTGGGAAGCGTGGCAGCGCTCCCGCCGAGGGTTCAGATCCCACATACAGACCAGTTTCCGCTCACTGGCTGAGCGAGGTGCGGGGGCAACACCGAGGGTTGCGATCCCATTGCCGGTCACGAAAAAAGACAAAAAAGGAAAAAAAAAAAAAAAAAAAAAAAATAAGCCAAATATGAAAATGTTCCATTTTACTAAAATTAAGAACCTTTGTATATTCAAAAAAGAACTCATATTCAAAACATACAAAGAACTTCTACAAATCAAGACATGAAAATCAACTACATTGTATATTGATAAATTAAAATTAAATTTTAAAAAAACTTCTACAAATCAAACAAAAAAATACACACAAACTGTTTTTTAAATGGAGAGAGACTTGGATACTTCAAAAATGAGAATATCCAAATGGCCTATAAACATAGGCATTATGCTCAACATTGCTATTCCTTAGGAAAATGCACATTATACTAAAATTAGATGCCACTACATACCCTCTAGAGTAACTAAAATAAAGACTGACAATATCACAGATTGGTGAGTAAGTAGAACTCATACATTTTTGGTGAAAGACAAAATTGGCACACCCACTTTAAAAACTTTTTGCTAGTATCTACTAAAACTAAACATTTTCATAACCTATGACTCAGAAATTCCTCTCTTAAGCATATGTCCTAAAACTACTGCTTGTATCACCAGAAGGCAAGAATATTCATAACAGTATTATTTATAAGAGCAAGAAACTGGAAACAACCTACAGGCTCATCACTAAGCATATGTCCTAAAACTACTGCTTGTATCACCAGAAGGCAGGAATATTCATAACAGTATTATTTATAAGAGCAAGAAACTGGAAACAACCTACAGGCTCATCAACAATAAAATGGAAGTACCCATCAACAACAGAAGAGATGAACAATTGATAGTATGTTCATACAATGGAATAATACATAGCAAAAAAATAAAATAAACTACAGTACACACAGGAAAATCAAGGAATTTCAAAGAGATAATTTTGAACAAAAGAAACCAGTTAAAATAAGGACATACTGCATGATTCCATTTACAGCAAGCTCAAAAATAAGCAAAACTAGTCTTTTCAACAAATGATATTAGAGCGATTTGGCCGCCATATGCAGAAAAGTTTACTTGAATCCTACCTCATACCATATTAAAAATTACCCCCCAGATATGTCATAGACCTAAATATAAAGCTTGAAAATTATAAAACTTCTAGAAGAAAACATAGAAGAAATTCTTGTGATTGTAGATTAGGCAAAGATGTCTTAGACATGACACCAAAAACACAATGCATAAAAGAAAAAAATCATAAATTGTATTTCATCAAAATTATAAGCTTCTACTCTTCAAAAGACTCTAAGAGAATGAAGGGAAAGCCACAGGCTGGAAGGAAATATTTGCAAATCATTTATCTGATGGAAGTACATGTATCCTGAATACATAAAGAACTCTCAAAAGTCAGTAATAAGATAAGAAAACAATTTTCGAAAAATCAGTGTGGGATTTGAACAGACACTTCACTAAAGATATATGAGTACCAAATCAGCACATGAAAAGATGCTAACATCACTAGTCATAAGAAAAAGCAATGCAAATAAAACCAGAATAAGATACCACTTTCCACCTTTTAAAATGGCTAAAATTAGAAAGACTGATTATGCTAAGGGTTGACAAGGATGTGGAGAAACAAGAATTTTCACATACTCCTAGTAGGAACAGAATGGAAAATGGAATGGCCCAATCTCTTTGAAAAACAGTTTGGCAGTTTTTTAAAAAAGTTAAACAAAAACATACTACATGATTGAGCCATTCTACTCTCAGATATTTACCCAAGAAAAATAAAAGTGCATATCATGTTCACTGCAACTTTACTTGTAAGAGCCAAAACCTGGAAACAACTCAAATATCCATCAATGGGTAAATGGATAAAAAAAAAAAAAATTGTGGTATATCCATATAATAGAAGCCTACTCAGCAATAAAAGGAACGAAGTATTTTTACATGCTGCATCATAGATGGGTCACAAAAAATCATGTTGAATGAAAGAAGCAAGATAAAAATAGATATACTGTGTGATTCCATTTATATAAAATTCAGAAAAGTGCAATCAGAGGTTGCTGTGGGATTTTAGGGTAAGAAAGTTTGGGAAGAAAGGGACTACAAAAAGGCATGACGAAACTTTTGAGAGTGATGGGTATGCTCACTGCCTTGATTGTGTTATGTTTCCACAAGTGTATATATGTCAAAACTTATGAAGTTGTACACTTTAAAATATGCCATTTATTGTATATCGATCATACCTCGTAAAAGCTGTTAATAAAAATAGGCAAAATTAATCATTGCGGTGGTAGTTCTGGTGTGATAGAAGTCTTCTTTCGTTTGGAATGGGTGCACACACACACAGATCCACACACACACATGAAGCTGTATACTTTATATTTGTGCATTTTACTGCATTTAAGTTTCAAATCCACCAAAAAAGTTTTTTTTTAAAGAATAGTTAAAGGACCTAAAGTAGTGAGTATGGAGTAGAGAGCCTAGAACCATGACTAACTTTCAAGAAAAATCCATAAATAAAGAACAGAAGACAAAGTTACAGTTAGATAGGAAGGATAAGTTCTGGTGCCCTAGGGTGACAACAGCTTATAATACATTGTATTGTGTATTTCAAGACAGCCAGAAAAGAGGATCTTGAATGTTGAAACCACAAAGAAATGAGAAATGTTTAGGTGATAGACATGCTAACTATTCTAATTAGATCATTATACAATATACACAAGTATTGACACAACAAACTGTACCCCACAAACATGTACCATGAAAAAAGTATTTAAAAACAGAACAGAAGAAATGACAGAGCAGAACATACAAGAAAACTGCAAAGAAAAAAAAAATCAGGAAGCACACACCTGGGCAATAGCAGGTGGGTTTTACTCCAGCAATTTAAATGAACCCACTGTGACCACATGAAAAATCTGGCATTGTTGTCCACACTTCATTCACATAATTGCTGCTGGACACATTTTGTTGGCCTTCTCTATCACTCTCTATTGTCACGCTTTCTTATTTTTTTGAACCCCTTCTCCTATTCTACCTAATCCTGCTGGATTGACCACTAAGCTTGTTTTCTCTCTTGGCTTTGTTCTGCGTCATAAAGTTTACCTCTCCCCAACGTGATTCTGGTCTTTGTCTTCTTTGTTTGTGCAGTCACACCACCTAGGGAACATGTGACCTCTTCCGTCTATTCTACCTAATCCTGCTGGATTGACCACTGAGCTTGTTTTCTCTCTTGGCTTTGTTCTGTGTCGTAAAGTTTACCTCTCCCCAACGTGACTCTGGTCTTTGTCTTCTTTGTTTGTGCAGTCACACCACCTAGGGAACATGTGACCTCTTCCGCAGGGTCTACCATATTCCTATAAGACTCACCCCACATGGGATCGGCGTGACCTCTTACCTGCTACTAACTGACAATTGTTTGGGATAGCAGGGAGAAGAGGAGAAGGTAAGAGGGAGCAGGAACAGGACTGAACACAGAGAAGAAGCAGCTGAATAGCTGAGAGTAAAGGAGTAAGAGCATTTGACAATAGGTCATTAGATTTGCCTTAGAGAATCACGGTAATCTAGGAAAACCAGCAACACAAAAGGATAGATTACAAAATATTATTTATGGCAGAAGAAAACGGCAAGTTAACATATTCAACACAATCATGTAAGAAAGTCATGAATTTTGGAAATATTTATATAGAAAGCAAAATTAGGTGCAGAATTTTTATTTTAACAAGTGAATATCATGAATACAGAGAACAGAAAGTTTGAAAAGGAAGAGTCAGTATAACTTTTCCCCAGAGAAGGAGTTAGCAAAGAAAGGGGTTTATGCCTCATTTCAACCCACCAACTTAACTTCCGGCATAAATGAAAAGAAATGACTTTTGTGTCTCCCAGCCTTGTTTTCACTGTACAGGTAAATGGTGTTATGTGTGTTAGGGGGTGTCCAGATATGCATTGTTGTGGTAAAACTTGAAAGAGGGAAATGAGGTGATATGGGCTAGAAAAAGCCACTTTGAGAATGAAAGATCTCACAGCTGCTAGAGAGCAAGCCACTGTTCTGAAAATCAGGAGTACAAAACAAATGACAGGAATTTTGTGGTTCAGAGCAATAGACCTATCAGTTAAGATAGAATGAACCAAGAGCTCAAGACGCATAGTACTGGAATTTTAGATGCTCACTGACAGAATTCCCAAAGCAAACAGTATTGTAGCACCAAGATAACCTGCACATGGAGTTCTTCTAAACTTTGTGTTGAGCAGGTCATGCTGAGCACACAGGTGCATGGGTGGCAATGGCTGCCAAAAGGAGAGTAAAAGATCACGGAAAATTGTTACATTATTTCACATATCTCATTCTTGGTTACCTTCCAATCTAAATTATTAAGCTTGCCAAAGATGGATAAAATGATATAATATGATTAAAAGCTTAAAAACTCCCAAGGTTAAAGAGTCATCACACATTTTAATTGAAGCAGATGTGAAGTGGCCCTTTCCAAAGGTAAAAGATGTGTGCATCAATACCACTCTGCTGCCCCGTCACATCACAAGTCAACCTAAGACTCAATCCAAGAATGGTAATTAAGTTTTTAAATATAAATATGATATATAACACACACATATGCATATCTATGTACATACATATGTATGTATGTATTTAAAGCATGCTAGTAAGTCTAACAATTTCTATACCATAAAAGAAAGAAGCTAGGAGAGACAGAAGAAGGGAAGAAAAGGTTATATATTCTAGTTGGGATAGTCTCCAAAGATGCTCCCCCACACCACAATAAACCTGAACCCCCACTATTTACTCCTTTGTGTAGCTCCTCCCCTTACCAGGGTTGGTCCTGTGACTCACTTTTGACCAACAGAATATAGGGAAAGTATGCTTCTAATGCGAATCATAAGAAGTCTTGTAGCTTTGGCTTGGGTCTTTTAAAACTCCCCCCTTTGAGATGCTTCCTCTTACAAAGCCATGTGCATAGCCTGTGTGTAGGTACCCCCATCAACAGCTCCAGCTAATCTCCCCAATGACAGCCAGCATCAACTGTCCACCACTTGAATGAGTCAATTCAGAAATTTCAGGGCCGGCCCGGTGGCGCACTGCTACAGTGCGCCGCTTGGGAGCGCAGCAGCGCTCCCGCCAAGGGTTCGGATCCCACATACAGACCAGTTCCCGCTCACTGGCTGAGCGAGGGGCGGGCACAACACCGAGGGTTGCGATCCCGTTGCCGGTCCCGGTCCGGTGCGGGCGCGACACTGAGGGTTGTGGTCCGTTGCCGGACACGAAAAAAGACAAAAAAGGAAAAAATAAAGAAAAGAAATTTCAGTCCAGTGTCTCCCAGGTAACATCAATATTCAACATCAATGTGGAGCAGAACTGTCCAGCTGAGCTCAGTCAACTCACTGAATTGAGACAATAAGATTGTTATTTAAGCCACTACGTTTTAAAAAAATGGTTTATTTTGTAAGAATAAACAACCAAAATGGTTTATCTATCTTTTAATGTGATAGTGTACCAGTTAGATAGAACTGTGTAACAAATCGCCCCAAAACTTAGTGATTTAAAAGAGTAAGTTATCAAACTTTTTCTTAAACAGCCATATAGGAAATACCTTAGTCTTCGTGAACCAAATAGTCTCTGTTCCAACTACTCAGCTCTGCCATTGCACTGTGAAAGCAGTCCTAAACAATGCATAGACAAATGGGCATGGCTGTGCTCCAATAAAACTTTATTTATAAAAACTGGCAGCTGGCCTGTGAGCTCATAGTTTGTCAACCCCTCTTTTAAAAAAAACAAACATGTTATTGCTCACCATTCTATAGGTCAGATGGAATGGTTCTGCTGACTTAAGCCAGGTTTAGCTGATCTCAGCTTGGTTCATTCATGTACCTGCCATCAGCTGGTAGGTTAACAGGGGTCCGGCTGGTCTATGATGGCCTAACTTACATCTGGTGTTTTGCTAGCTGCCAGCTGGGGCAACAGTAGGGATGGGGCTACATGTCTCTTATCATCCATCAGGCTAGCCCGGGCTTGTGCACATAGTGCTGGCAGAGTTCCAAGAGAATCAGCAAAAGCACACAGACCTTGTGACGCCTAGACTTGGAAATGGCACATTATCACTTCTGTTCTATAGGGGATGGGAAAATAGATTCAACCCATTGATGAAGGAGCTGTGAAGTCACAATGCAAAGGGCATGGATATAGGGAGGTGTGAAGCATTGTGGCCATTTGTGCAAATCATGAGACTATGAACATGAGAGTCTAAGAACTAAGATTCTGAATGGGAGTGGTTCCACTTTATTTGATAAATAAAGAAAATGAAACCCAAGGAAAGGAATCAACTCACCCAAGTCATTCTTGTTAGGTAGGACAGCTCCAGATATAGAAGAACAACTCGGTAATTGTATGTGTAACTATGAGGTTGTGGGTTTCTTGTCTCCTTAGAATGTTCGTACAGGACCTTCAGGGATTCTTAACACAATTGTGAGAGATTTCTCTTCTACAAACAACCCCTGTCAGGTGTCCTCCACTCCAAAGTCTTCAACTCCAGTAAAGGCACTGCTAGGAAGAGAAGTATTTATCATCTATTCAGATCCCTAAAACACCCCCTTAAAATAGTTATTATCTACTCAGATCCCCAGAAATCCCCTCCTTACTATATATTAAATCCCCTCATACTAAATATTTATCATCTATTCAGATCCCTAAAACATCCCCTTAAAATATTTATCATCTACTCAGATCCCCAGAAATCCCCTCCTTACTATACTCTAAGAATATCAATTACTAATTTAGTATATCTTCAACCTGAAATGTCTCCAGACATCTGCATCACTTGGTCACATGCCATAAATACGGAGTGGCCTGGTGATAATAGGTCCAGTGAGAATGACTCTTACCCAAACAGTTGAGCCAAAGGCTTGCTATAAACATACTTAGAATGAGGTGGCTACAAGCTACAAATTACTCACCAGCTGCCACAGTAATAGGCAACATCCCGGCTAGTCAGTTCATAATCCTTAGGGACTTGTGAGAATGTTCAAGCTAAAACCTTCCCTCCTAGTCTCAATTACTCTCCTCTTGGAAAAACAGTAGAATTATCTTTCCCACCCTGATTTAATGGAGTCTCATTATGATACAGCCCTATATTAAGCTCAATCTCCTATTCACAGTTTAATAGCTTATAAAATTTTTTTTCCATCCTGCTTTACCCTATGGACAAGACTGACTTAAAACAGAGCATATGTTAGAAGAAGCTTGTCCCTGACTCCAGGAACTTAAATTACATTTCGTCCTAGAATCTGGTCTATACCCAACTGGGCTGCATTTCATTAAACTAATAAGTTGTTCTGATGTTTTGTTTATGTTTTTTTAATTGCTCAAAAAGCTCTAAAATGCCTTTGTGGCTTACTTGTAAAGCAACATTTTTGTCTCTACATCAAACACCTCTTACGTAATTCAAAGCTTTCAAGAGCCAACGCTAACTCTAATATTAGGCACCAAACAATGTCCTAAACATAACCTGAAACTAATTCTCATGCCATGCCAATAAACTGAACTATGACGCTCCAACATATGTAGTTTTCTGAAATGAGGCTTCACTAATTCATCATTTCTGTGTTCACTCTTCCTTGTGTCTTCAATGGTCATGCTATAGCGTCAACATTCACCTTCAGTTCCTTCCACTCACACATAAATTGCCAAAGCCTGTGTACTCTACCCTCTTCACATGTCAGCGACTGGTTTCCTCTTTTCATTCCCTTTGCCCACACTTTCATGAACCTCTTATACATAAATTGCCAAAGCCTATGGACTCTACCCTCTTACATGTCAGCGACTGGTTTCCTCTTTTCATTCCCTTTGCCCACACTTTCATGAACCTCTTATCTAGGCAATCTTCGTGCCTCTGCTCATGCTATTTCTTACAGTAAAATGTCATCTCTCACCATCTATGCCTACCAAAGTCTCACTTACACTGTAATAACACTCACTTTTCCCTAATCGAATATGATCTCTCCATTTATAAAAACTGTGTCTTTTTGTACCTCCATTACAAATAAAATTTTTGTCTGTTTTGTATGACCATTATTTTGTATGCCCATATATCTGTTGTATGATGCCGCCTTTCCCTACAGGAAGCTAATATTCCCCTAACTTAAGGTATACCTTCAAAAATTTTGACTTAACTTCCTAAAGCAAGATCTGCAAAGGAATCCACTATAATGCCTAATTTGTTCTGTTGATACAGCAGCAATTGAACCAAACATGCCAATGTGAGTTTCATGGGGAAGTAGAACCCACATTTCCACGATCATGTAGTAAGTGTAAAAGCAAAATTGTTAATAGCTTCTCCAGAGTTTTAGCTTTTGTTATGGTGCCTTCCATGACTTCATCATGGTTTAAGAGTAGTGAAAAATCTCAATTCAGGTTTCAAAGCACAAAATAAAAAATAAGGGTGCTTTAGTCATCTCATCCAAAGCCTGCTTTTGTTATTAAGATACACAAGTTTCTTTCATATGTAACCTGATTACAGGACAGCATCAAAATTTATTTTTAAGCTAGGTTTTTAAAGTAATTCCTTGCACAGAAATATCAAGGCGCTATGTGTATTGTTTTATGCCTCTTTTCATCAGAGCAAGATAAGCCTCTTTTTCACCAACTCACTAACTTCTTTAGTAAAGAAATTTCTTTTTTTCAGCCAAATTACTACATATCTCTCTGAGTGTCTAAAACCTTTATGTGTGCAGAAATGAGAGGAAGGAGAAATTCAGTGATCCCATAGTATTCTCAAAACAGACACATTATAATCAAGGTAATTAACTTCTAGATCTAGAGCAGTAATATCTAAACAAATCTGAACAAAATTTGTGCACATACCTCTAGGTACATATTTGTGTGCTTGGCTGATGTTTGGTTAAAAAAAACCCAAAAACCTTTCTTTTCAAATGGTGACTGCAATCAAGTTTATGGGTCTGATGCACATATGAGTTACTTAGCTTTGTACCATTCCACAGGAGCTTCCATTTACTGAGTGCCTACCATCATGATATGCTCTTTCTACATTTATCTGAAACACTTCAAATCTGGACTATACCAGCAGTTCTTCTCTCAGTGAAAGGCACCACCATCTGTCCAGTTGGGCAGACAAGAAAATCCCTGTTGCCTCCTTTCTCACAACTCTTATATCCAACTCACCCCAAGGTCTATGAATTTAACCTGTTAAGTATATATATTCAGTCAGTCCACATCTCTCTTGTTTCACTGCTATGCCCCTATTTCAAACTGAGATAACCTCCACCCCTAACTACTGAAGGAATCTACTGGCTAGTTTTTTGGCATTTACAGTGTGGCTCCTCTTATCCACCCTAAAGTGTCTTTCCTGTTTTTAAGTAAGGTAGTTTGTCTTTTTATTGTTGAGCTGTATGGCTTCTTTGTGTGTTCTGGATATAAGTGTCCATTTCAAAATGTGCAGCCAGTTCCTGGCAAACAATAAGAACTCAATGTTCCTTGTTGCATAGATGAGTAAATGAACCCTTTGGAGCTTATATTACCCCAGTTTATGGCTAAAGAAACAGATACTCAGAGAGGCTGAGTTACTTGCACCAGATCGCCCAACTAATAACCGCTGGATGGGGAAAGGGGTAAGTGTCAAAAAGTGTAAAGGAATAAAGATACAGATCCTATCAGTAATAGAAAAGCTATGCAAAGTTTATGTCCTATTGTGATTCACTCAGCAGCCCTGTCTGTCTCCTGTCCATCTATCCATCCATCCATCTATCCATTCATCTATACTACACCTATCTCAAAAGAAAGCTTCTCCATTTATAGTGTGTGGTCGAAGGCATATCCTTTTTATCTTGATAAAAGAAGCTAATACTTATTAAGCATTTGTATCAGGAATACTTAATTTTGTAGCTTTTTTTTATTTTGTAAACTTCACTGCAGCTCCATCCACCCAGAAGCAGGCAAGAGAACATGCCTAGGGTACTAGGCAAGGAGCTGAGGGCAGTACCCCCTACCCCAAAACAGGGAAGAGAACACACCAAAAACACCACTTCCATGTGGGTGGCCCACCACAGCCACTGCCACAGCCATGATTGCCAAAAAAGTGGCTCGACCCCACAGCAGCAGCTAGAGCCATTGTGCAGGCAGCCCACCAGACACTCAGAGAGTCAGAGAGTCACCAGCATTGACACAAGGAGAGTCACCAGCAGAGACTGGAAAAAGAAGAGGATGTCTCTCTTCTGAAATCCCACTGCAGAGTAATAGAAGCAACTGCTCTTCTAGATGACCTGACATAAATGTAGAGATACTAGAAATACAAAAACCTAAGAAAATATGACACCACCAAAAGAATACAGTAATTCTCAAATACTAGACCCCCTGGAACAGGAAACCCTTGAAATGACTGAAAAGAAATTCCAAGCAACAACCTTAAGGAAACTTACTAAAATACAAAAAAAACTCAGTTAGATAACATAATGAAATAATAACAACAACAACAAAAAAAATCCAGGATATAAATGAAGAAATTTACAAAGATATCAACACCTTAAAAAAGAATGTAGCAGAACTCATGGAACTGAAAAATTCACTCAATGAAATAAAACACACACACACACACACACACACACAGAGACAATACCTTAAGCAGCAGGCTACAACAAACAGAAGAAAGAATTTCTGATCTTGAAACAGTCTATTCAAAATAACTCAGGCAGACAAAAAAAAGGGAAAATATAATTTTAAAAAATGAAGAAAATCTAACACAGCTAGCAGAAACCTCAGGTGTAAAAACACTTGAATCATGGGTGTTCCAGAATTAAAGGAGAAAGAAAACATACTCAATGAAATAATAACAGAAAATATCCCAGGTATAGGGAGAGAAACAGACCTTCCAATCCAAGAGACTCAAAGATTCCCAAACAGAAGCAATTCAGAAAGATCCTCTTCAAAGCACATAATAGTCAAACTGGCAAAACTCAAAGACAAAGAGAGAGTTTTAAAAGAAGCAAGAGAAAAGCATCAAGTCACCTATAAGGGAGCCCCTATCAGACTAACAGCAGACTTTTCAACAGAAACTTTATAGGCCAGAAGAAAATGGGATGATATGTTCAACATATTAAAAGAAAAAAACTGCCAGCCAAGA
>NW_007728334.1:184124-185800 GCF_000696425.1 Galeopterus variegatus
GCATCAAGTCACCTATAAGGGAGCCCCTATCAGACTAACAGCAGACTTCTCAACAGAAACTTTACAGGCCAGAAGAAAATGGGATGATATGTTCAACATATTAAAAGAAAAAAACTGCCAGCCAAGAATGCTATACCCAGCAAAGCTATCCTTCAGAAATAAGGGGGAAATCATGTATTTTTCAGACAAACAAAAGCTGTGGGAATTCACTATGACATGACCAGCCCTACAGGAAATCCTCAAGGAAGTCCTGTATCTGGAATCTGAATAAAGATAATCACTACCATGAATACACAAGAAAGAACAAAATCCAGTGGTAGAACAAAAATGCAAACAAGAAAGAGAAAGGAACTAAATCTCACCTCCACAAAAAGCCGTAGTGACAATGTAATAATGCCCCTACTTTATTTCTCACTTTGGTTATTTCAATCTTCTGCCTTTTTTCTTGGTCAGTCTAGATAAAGGTTTGCAAATTTTGTTGACCTTTTTAAAGAATCAACTTTTGGTTTTGTTGATTTTCTCTATTGTTTTTTAATTCTCTGTTTCATATATTTCTGTTGTAATCTTTGCTATTTCCTACTTATACTTGCTTTTGGTTTACTTTGCTCTACTTTTTCTATTTTCTTAAGGTAAAAGTTTATGTTACTAATTTGAGATTTTTCTTGTTTTTAATATGGGTGTTGGCAAGTATAAAGTTTCCTCTGAGCACTGCATGTGCCCTGCATTTTGCATATCAATATGCATTTTGATATCTTGAGCTTTGATCTTTCTCTCCAAGTACTCTAATTTCCCAGTGATTTTTCTTTTTACCCATTGTTTATTTAGGAGAGTGTTGTTTAATTTCCACACATTTGTGAGTTTTCTAAATTTTCTTCTGTTATTGAGGTTAGAGAACATATTTTCTATGATCTTAGTCTTTTTCTTTTTAAAAAAAAAAAAAAGGAAAAATTTAAACAAAACAAAAAAATTCATGAGAGGATTTCCATTATCTTTCAATTCTATTTTTCTATGAACTTTTCGAATTGTCCTTGTGTTTATATTCTGGTTTACTGATATTTTATGCAATTTATCTCACTAAACTTGTATATTTAATTTCTGATCTTAATTTCTTTTTATTAAGTGCATTTGTTCATTTCCTTAGAAATTAATTTGCCTTTGAAGAGTTTATTCATCTACCTCTGTTGAAATTAACTTGATATTTACAATTTTTTGAAAGACTCTAGAGAGCTATTTCAAATAACTGTAGAGATTATAAAATGAAATTTATAAATTTTAATAAGTTTTACATCTCCAGTTTTTGTAAAAATTTGAGGTTCTGCTTTCTACAGAGTATTTTATTCATCTGTTATTCAGTCTATGTATTTGTTACTTGAACAAGTAAATGGGCACATTCTTATATTTTTTAAAAAATAGAAAAAAATTTAAGTAATATGATGAAAATAACTCATAAAAAATAAAGATGCTGAGTACATTTTCATGTGCTTATTTGCTATTTGCATATCTTACTTTGTGAAGTGTCTTTCCAAGTCTTTGCACATTTTCGAATAGGGTAGTTTATTTTTTTTTAGTGAGTTGTAGGAGTTCTTTATATGTTCTAGACACAGGCTTTATGATTATTCTATGAATACATGTTCTATGAATATTTTATGGCTCACCTAATCCTGTTTTTTTTTTTT
>NW_007728334.1:186558-189325 GCF_000696425.1 Galeopterus variegatus
TTTCGTGACCGGCAACGGATCGCAACCCTCAGTGTCGCGCCCGCACCAGGCCGGGACCGGCCACAGGATCGCAACCCCCGGCACTGCTCCCGCCCCTCGCTCAGCCAGTGAGCGGCCAGTCTGTATACAGGATCCGCACCCTCGGCGGGAGCGCCACCACACTTCCCAATCGGCGCACTATAGCAGTGCGCCACCGGGCCGGCCCCTAGTCCTGTTTTTTAATGGAAACTTTTGGTGAGCAGATTTTAATTTTGATTAAGTCTAATTTTCAGTTTTTTCTTTATGATGATTGTTTTATGTGTCTTCTCTAAGAAATTTTTGTTCACTGCCAAGTTTCAAAAATATTCTTCTATGTTTTCTTCCAGAGCTTTTAATTTTCTCTCTAACATTTAGTTCTATGAGGCTTCTTAAATTAACTTTTGTATATCGTAAGGTAGAAATCAAAGTTAAGGGCCGAGCCCGTGGCGCACTCAGGAGAGTGCAGCGCTGGGAGCGCAGCAGCACTCCGGCCGCGGGTTCAGATCTTATATAGGGATGACCGGTGCGCTCACAGTGCTCACTGGCTGAGCGTGGTGTGGCCGGTCTCAAAAAGGACAAAAAAAAAAAAAAAGAAATCAAAGTTAATTTTTTTCTATAAATTTTTCAGTTTTCTGTTGGTTGAAATGACTTTCCCACTTTTTTCTTTGGCATTTTTGCCAAAAGTGAACTGATTTTCTTTCTGGACTCTCTTTTTTATTTTATAAATCTATTTCAAGATTCTTGTGCCAGTACCACACTATCTTAATTAATGTAGCTTTACAGTAATTTTTAAATCAGGAAATATAATTGCTTCAAATGGATTATGGTTTTTGTTTTGATTTGGGGGACCTTTGGATTTTAGTGATGTTTTATAAACATCTTGTCAATTTTTACTAAAAAGCTTACTGGTATTACGTTGATTCATCTGTATAGTAATTTTGGGAGAATGGACAACTTACCATTATGAAGTGTTTCAGTTAACGATCATGGTATAGCTTTCCATTTATTTAGGTTTTCTTTAATTTATATTAGAAATTTTAGTACATTTTATTGTAGAGGTCTTGCGGACTTTTTGCTTAACTTATTCCTAATTATTAGTGTTTTCAACTATATGGCAAATGAAAAAACTTTTAAAGTTTATAGTCTCAACTCTGTACCGTACAAATATGTATAATAAATTATGTATCAAAAAAAGCTTTTGCACAGCAAGANACTGAGATATCATCTCATGACAGTTAGACTGGCCATTATCAAAAATACAGAGAATAATAAACGCTGATGAGGATAGAGAAAAAGGGAAACCCTCCTACACTGTTGGTGGGACTATGAATTGGTACAGTCATTATGGAAACAGTATGGAGGCTTCTCAAAGAATTAGAATTGCCATATGATCCAGCAATCCCAGTGCTAGGTGTCTACCCGAATGAATGGAAATCATCATATTGAAGGGATATCTGCACTCCCTATGTTTATTGCAGCTCTATTTACAAGAGCTAAGAGTTGGAAGCAACATAAATGTCCATAGATGGATGACTAGATAAGGAAAATGTGGTATGTATATACAATGGAATACTACTCTGCCATGAAAAAGAATGAAATTCTGCTGTTTGCAGCAACATGGACATACTTAGAGAAAAATATATTAAGTGAATAAGCCAGGCACAGAAAGAGAAATACCACATGTCCTTACTCATAAGTGAGAGCTAAAAACAAAAACAAAAATAAATAAATAAAAGAAAGATAGAAAAATCACAATAATTTGTTGAACTTTAAAAAGGAANAAAAAATAGGATTCTCAGAGGATGATATACAAATGGCCAACAGACACATGAAAAATGCTCAGCATTACTAAGCATCAGGGAAATGCAAATCAGAAGCACACTGAGATATCATCTCATGACAGTTAGACTGGCCATTATCAAAAATACAGAGAATAATAAATGCTGATGAGGATAGAGAAAAAGGGAAACCCTCCTACACTGTTGGTGGGACTATGAATTGGTACAGTCATTATGGAAATAGTATGGAGGCTTCTCAAACAATTAGAATTGCCATATGATCCAGCAATCCCAGTGCTAGGTGTCTACCCGAATGAATGGAAATCATCATATTGAAGGGATATCTGCACTCCCTATGTTTATTGCAGCTCTATTTACAAGAGCTAAGAGTTGGAAGCAACATAAATGTCCATAGATGGATGACTAGATAAGGAAAATGTGGTATGTATATACAATGGAATACTACTCTGCCATGAAAAAGAATGAAATTCTGCTGTTTGCAGCAACATGGACATACTTAGAGAAAAATATATCAAGTGAATAAGCCAGGCACAGAAAGAGAAATAACACATGTCCTTACTCATAAGTGAGAGCTAAAAACAAAAAAATAAATAAATAAATAAAAGAAAGATAGAAAAATCACAATAATTTGTTGAACTTTAAAAAGGAAAGAATGGAACTGAGGCCACCAGAGGAGGGAAAGGGGGAATGGGAGGGGGGTTAGTGAGAAATTGGTAAAGGACCACAAAAAATTACTACATTGTATAATGATAAATGTAGCAATTATCCTGATTTGAGCATCACATATTGCACACAGACATTAATATCCAATGCTGTACCTGACAGATATGTACAATATTTCAATTAAAAAATAAATCAAATAAATAAATAGAAAACTACAAAAGTTGCACTGCTTTCATTATGCAAGTTTATTTCTTTAGGGTAAATAAAAATCCCAGTAAATTTAAGGG
>NW_007728334.1:190917-191707 GCF_000696425.1 Galeopterus variegatus
CCCTTTTTCAGGTTGAGGAAGTTCTATTTCTACTTTGTTGGATATTTTATCATGAATGTTTAATTGTGTCAAATACCTTCTTCAACCAAAGTTGGAATGGTTATATGGTTTTGTCATTTATTCTGTTAATGTGCTTAACTACATTCATTGCTTTTCCAATGTTAAACCTTGAATTGCTGGAGTAAGTCCCATTTGTTCTTAATATATTACCTTCTTCATACAGTTCTCGATTACATTTGCTTATTTTGACAAGGATTTTGGCATTTATATTTATGAATAGTAGTGGTCTGTGATCTTCCTTTCTGATATCTTTATCACGTTTTGTTATAAACATTATGCTGGCCTTGTCAAATAAAACATTTGTGTAACAATTGCAATATTTCTTCCTTTAATGCTTAATGGAATTCACCAGTGAAACCCTCTGGGCCTGAAGTTTTCCTCATAAGAAATTTCTTCAGTGGATGCAGTGTTAATTAGATTTTTCTATTTCATCTTGTGCCATTTTTAGCAAGGAATTTGTCTATTTCATCTACATTGTCAAAATGGTTGGCATAAAGTTGTTCATAACATCTCTAAGTTTTCTTGTATATTGTTGGAATTTATAGTGAGAGCCCCTCCTCTATTACTGATTTTGGTAATTTGTGTGTGGCTTTTGTTCTCCCTTTTCTTGTTTTGTCTTGCTGATTTTTATCAATTATATCAAACTTTTCAAAAAACTAAATATAGTTATTCAGTTGACTACTGCTTTTATTATCGCCTTTTTTGCTTTTTTTTTTTTTTTTTTTTTTTC
>NW_007728334.1:193399-196936 GCF_000696425.1 Galeopterus variegatus
CAAATTAACAATCCATCATCTTACAGTTACCTTTTATTTATTTGTGGAAAAAGCACCTAAAATCTACTCTTAGCAAAAATCCCAAATAAAATACAATTTTATTAACTGTAGTCCTCATGGTGTGCATTAGATCTCTAGGCTCAGTCTTACAGATCTGCAACTTTGTATCCTTGACCTACTTCTCCCCATTTCCTCCTCTATTTCTATGTATTCTACTTTTTTCTTTTAGATTCCACATATAAGTGAAACTGTGCGGTATTTTTCTTTCTGTGTCTGGCTTATTTCACTCAGCATAATGTCCTTCAGGTCCATCCATGTTGTGGCAAATGGCAGGATTTCCTTTTTTAAGATTGAGTAATAGTCCACTCAAGTTGCACAAGCCAGCCCTGTGGCAGGCACGTGCCTGTAGGAAGGAGCTTGGGCAACCACATGTATTTTGGGGATCACCCCATGTGCTTTCCTTCTCTCGAGAATCACAATCTTAAATTACGCATTGTTTGATTTCTAAAATTATTCACATTTATTTTGCCTAGTGGTTTTTTGTTTGTTTGTTTGTTTGTTTGTTTTTTGGTAGGAGGGAAAGTCCAATCTTATTCTGTCAAGACTGGAAGTGGAGAATACCAAAGCATAACCTTTTAAAATATGTATGATTAACTCTTATACCTGATTCTATTAGCTGCAAATCAGTGCTTCAGCAAATATATAGGTAACTGATGAAATTACAGATGGTCTACTGAGACGTTCTGTTGTTAACTTAATAAAAGTATGCTTCAGTCCATACAAATGTCAGATGTATGTGTTTCCTAGATCTAGAGATTCATGGCAGGAAGGAAGGACTAGAGGAATTGTTCCAGGCAGCAACTCTATTATCATAGTAAAAGCAAGACTAAATTATAGGATGTACCTCAGTATATTTCTTTCTTTTTTGCTGGCTGGTGTAGGGATCAATCCCAGAACTTGGTGTTATCAGCACTGTGCTCTAACCAACTGAGCTAACCAGCCAGCTACCTCAGTATGTTTCTAAACAGAGATGAGAACACTATCCTGGTATATGTGAGCTTAAAGTTGATCAGAGCAACAATAAACTACCCTTCAAACAAGGAGAATGTGCCTCTTTTAGTGCAGTTCAATTGAGGGCTAGGCTTTTTAGAAGAGTGGGACAACTTTCCATGTTTATTCCAACTGAAATTTCAGACTGCTTTCTCCATGAAAAGAGAAAGGACATAGTATCATATGACAAAAGATTTCCCCAAAAGTAGAATGAAAGCTAGGCACTCATGATATCTGACTATAAGTATACATTAGGGGACCAAATACATGTAAAAAATAAAACAAAGGAAAAGAAAAGAAAAGAAAAAGAGAATAGCAATACTTTGTCAAGCCATAAAAATATCCTAAGAAAAGTGAAATGATGATTACATAGTAAAATTGCTGAGTTTCACAGAGTTGTATAGGGATAGCTATTTGAACGATGCATTCGTCCATTTTCTTTTGCTTATTACCGAATACCTGAAACTGGGTAATTTACAAAGAAATCTATTTCTTACAGTGTTGGAGGCTGGGAAGTGCATAGTCCAGGGGGGGCACATGTAGTGAGGGCCTTCTTGGCACTGACTCTCTACAGCATCACAGGGGATCCCATGGTGAGCATCTCAAGAGCACTAGTGAGAGGGCCGAGCCCGTGGCGCACTCAGTGCAGCGCTGGGAGTGCAGCAGCGCTCCCACCGCGGGTTCGGATCCTATATAGGGATGGCCGGGGCGCTCACTGGCTGAGCGCGGTGCCACCCGTCTCAAAATGACAAAAAAAAAAAAAAAAAAAAGAGCACGAGTGAGAGAGCTAAACTTTTCACTCCCTCTCCTTATAAAGCCCTCAGAACCACACCCATTACTCCATGAATGGATCAATCCATTCCCACGGGCACAATCCTCATAATCTAATCACCTCTTAAAGACCTCACCTTCAAATATTATAAGTGAATTTCCCACCCTCTTAAAACTGTCACAGTGGAGATAAAGTTTCCAACACATGAGTTTTGTGGGGACACATGTAATCCACAGCCAATATCATAAGAGAAGGAGGAGGAAGAGTTAAAAGAAGGAGAAAGTAGAAAAGGAGACGCAGAAGAGAAAGAAGAGGAGGATGAGGGGAGGAGGAAAAAAGATTTTTCTACTTTCTAGATGATAAGTACTTTTCTAAGCTTTTTACATGGATTTACTTATTTAATCTTTACTTCAACCCTGCAAATTAGGCTTTGGCAAAGAGGCTAGCAAATCAGCGGAGAATCCTACTTCTTTCCTTAGTACAGGGTTACTGCTGGAAACAGCTGTAGCCAGAACTGCATGAAGAGGGTGCGTAGGAGAGAGTGTGTCGTCTACAGGCTGAGGCTGTCGTGCATCAGTTCTTCCCTCCCCAGTTTCTTCCTCCTTCCTCAGCAGACTTTGAGGCTGTGCATGAGGATGGTGAATCCACAATATGGAAGCAACCAAGTCCTTGAGCCACTACTTACAGGAGACGTACCCAACCAGGCATACTCACACTGGACGAGTAATGAATCTTATTTTGTTAAGCCACTGAGAATTTGGGATTTATCAGTGATAGCCACTAGCATTATCTTAAATACGGTAATAAGGTAACACGTCAAATACATTATCTTCATTTTATGGACAAGGAAACTGAGGCACAGGGAGAAAATATCACCATAGGCGAATAATTTCTATTTCGTTTAATTACTGCATTAATTATAATTTTCCAAAGCATATGCTTGTAGTAAAGAGAAATAATGAACTCTACCCAGTGACCTGACTTTTGAATGAACATAGAAGTTAATGAAGTTTATTGTCCTCTATATAAATTGTTGACAAGCATATTGGTTCATTGGAACAGTAACAACAAAAATGATTACTGGGCCGGCCCGGTGGCGCACTGCTACAGTGCACCGCTTGGGAGTGTGGCGGCGCTCCCACCGAGGGTTCGGATCCCACATACAGACCGGCCGCTCACTGGCTGAGCGAGGTGCGGGCGTGACACCGAGGGTTGCGATCCCATTGCCGGTCCCGGTCCGGTATGGGTGCAACACTGAGGGTTGTGGTCCGTTGCCGGTCATGAAAAAAGACAAAAAGGAAAAAAAAAAATGATTACTACCGTGATTAGATTAGCCATACAATTTTAGAATTAACGTTAAAAGTTTCAGTCATTATTTGTGAGATCAGATGTGTGTGTTGTAATGACTCAGCTGAGATAGAAAGGCAGAAGAAAGACCTAACTTACAAGCTTGGACCAAATAAGCCCAAACAAAATTTGGGCACTGGTCCGTTGCCGGTCATGAAAAAAGACAAAAAGGAAAAAAAAAAATGATTACTACCGTGATTAGATTAGCCATACAATTTTAGAATTAACGTTAAAAGTTTCAGTCCTTATTTGTGAGATCAGATGTGTGTGTTGTAATGACTCAGCTGAGATAGAAAGGCTGAGCTGTAGGCAGAAGAAAGACCTAACTTACAAGCTTGGACCAAATAAGCCCAAACAAAATTTGGGCA
>NW_007728334.1:197004-198525 GCF_000696425.1 Galeopterus variegatus
AGGCAGAAGAAAGACCTAACTTACAAGCTTGGACCAAATAAGCCCAAACAAAATTTGGGCACTGGCTTTGAGACCATTAATATAATTTTGTCCAAGGGCCAAAAACTGTGATTAGAATCTATACATAAATATGCTTCTATCGTGGATGTTTTGGTACCATTTCTTTGTATATGTTAAATTTTAAACACATAAAACTTAGAAAGAGAAAACTTTAGTAAAGAATAAAGAAGCCAAGGACAGTGAGTTCTACTTTTACAATGAAATGCAGATTTCCCATCAAAACACAAATACTTCATTTCTAAAGGATAAATAGGTTAATACTTAAAAGAAGGAATTCCACTGAAAAAAGAATCTAGTCCGAACTAGTCTGGCACTGGGTCCATTGTGCTTTCATCTGATTATCTGTTGGATATGTTTTTATGCACATTAATTTTTTGCCACCCTGTACTGTATAATTCTCCTAAAACAGGTTTTTACACATCTAAACACTGCATTAGCTCAATGGTTCTGCCTTCCACAGTATCTGTTTTACTTATATTTATTCCTATTTTAAAATAGATCATTGCTGATAGAAGTGTTTTTATTGAATGATTGTGCCACTAGAATTTACTGGAAACTTGGTCACATATGACCCTGGCCTTATCCCACTCTTCTTTGCACCATATCTGTTATCTTTTATGCCGATGGCTGGACAAAAATCTTTGTGAATGTTCCAGTGTTTCTCTGGTTCTTGCTATTCTTTCAGTATTTTTTTCAAGTATTTTGGTACTAACATGGTTATAAATTCCCATTTCCTACCAAGGTTGCTCCAAGCTCAATTTAAATTTTTTGAGGCATACTAATAATCACATAATTTAGGAGAAAAAAGTAAAAGCTGTTAATGAACATACAAAGAACAACATAGGTAGCTAATATTCAAGGAATTCTCAGCTGTCATTTCTAAGAGTTCCTTAAGACAAAAGATCACCAAGGCCTTGAGACCTGAGGGAGGGATCTATATATATAATCTGGATTGGCAGAGAGAAAAGTATTTCAGAAGAGAAGAAAATTATATTTTATAAATTCATTCAATAAATAAGTTTTTATCCTTAGGTGTCAAGACCTGTCCTAAGATCTAGGGAACTGTAAAATATGCCTAAGGAGACATCAGTGGGAAAATTTTCCGATGCTTACCCAGGCTTCTCCAGCTAGAAGAGGCTTTGATTAAAGCAGAGATGGCCCTGCACTCAAGTAGGTTGGAGTACAGGAGACAGACATTAAATAATTAAGTAAACAAAATAATATAAAGGTACAAATTGTGGCAAGTGCTATGAAGGACATAAACAAGGTGCTAAGAGAATGATAGGGACCAAATGAGTGTATCTCAATGTTCTTTGTCACCTCTCTGATGAAGTGATATTTAGGCTGAGACCCAGTGGATGAAAGGGAGTGTGGCAATAGGGAAATTCGGAGAGTGGTGAGCTGTCCAAGCAGAGGAATGGCCTGTGCAAAGTTCCTTAAGGTGGAAAGAAATTGGAGGGG
>NW_007728334.1:199410-219495 GCF_000696425.1 Galeopterus variegatus
GGGGAAAAAACCCTATAAGACCAGTGTGACCTTAGTTTCTATTGGGTTAGTCCAACAGTGGCAATAAAACCACAACATTTTCGGCTAAGCTGCAATGCAAAGTACGGTCAAGCTTCCATTTTTAACACTGACTTGTCCAACTTCTTGTTTTTTGTTAATTTCTTGATTACAGGTCACTCCTTCCTTGGAAGCATTTGGAAGCAAGGTATTTTGTGAGTCAGAGTACCATTCATAAATTCTGTCTTATCACAGGATGTAAAGCCTACAATCCCTTCAGGAACAATGCAAATTCAAGTTCAGCAGGAGCCCTAGTTTGAGAGCCTGACCTTGGATACCCTGTAGGCTTACCAAGTCCAGGCAGATGCATAGGTACAACAGGAGTCTTATTTGCGAGAGACTGAGGCACTTGAGAGTGACCGTCCCTCTAATGGCAGAGAGAGTTGGAAGAGCACAAGTTTGGTCCATAGAGGTTATAAGGAAAGGGCAATATTGAAGTATAGCAAGGCAGGTCCTACTAACATTGCCCTCTACTTCCAGTTTTTTCATTGGAGACTTTGCCTAGGGAGAGGCCAGGGATGGGAAGGTGGTTAAAATAAAATAAAAGAGCTGGAGCACAAAATCCATTTAAGGTACGGATGAAATTCGTAAGAAAAGTAAAGGCCCCCTTCCCCCTCTTTACTGTTACCACCAAAGTCATGGAACACAGAAAAGAGGGCATAGATCACCACAGTCATTGGACTGGAGGCAGCTACTGGTGACTGGTAAGGACAGGAAATTAATAAGCACCTATAACACGCTGTTCCAGGATCTGGGTGTGAAATAGATACAGTTTCTGCCCTCACAAAGAAGAGAGCCATTAATCAATAATGAAGCCAATATATAAATGCAAACTGTGATAAGGGCTATGAAAGATCTATGTAAAGTATCAGATAGTCCTATCAGTTGTGGGGCTTTGGGCATGCTACTTAACCTCTATGAACTGCAATTTTCTCATGTTGTCCTATTATAGTGATTAAATAAGATGATGTATGCACACCACCTAGCGTATACTTGGTCTGTAATAGACTCAATCAATGGTACCTCTTAGTGGGGCCGAGCCCGTGGCACACTCGGGAGAGTGCGGCGCTGGGTCAGTGCTCCTGCTGCGGGTTCGGATCCTATATAGGGATGACCGGTGCACTCACAGTGCTCACAGCGCTCACTGGCTGAGCGCGGTGCGGCCGGTCTCAAAAAAGACAAAAAAAAAAAAAAAAAAAAAGGTACCTCTTAGTAACATTTGGGAAGAATATGACAATTATTTGGGTTGTGGCTGATCTAGAGGAATGTTCTTTTGTACATTGTTACTGTGTTCCTATGGGGACCCCTCCTCATTTTTGTCTGGGGGAATGTGGACGGCACCTATATTAAGGGATTGAGTAACTGTCTCAAATTTCCCTTTATAGGCCCCCATTGTTCCCCTACCATGAGCAATAGGAAATAGGTACAAATCCAGATTGGTGGATAACTCTAGGTATTCCATAGCTTCTCGATGCAGCAAATTAAAATTTGATAATGACTTAGGTTGTGTTTTTAGTCCACATCAGATGATCCATTAGCAAATCTCATACTCACTTCCTGAAAGTGTTCAGAGCCACAAAACTAAGCTTACTGGAACAAGGTATTTAAAAACATATTTAAACTGAATATTGAAGAGCTTTTAAACAGATATCGTATGGGGATTTACCACATGCATTATTTGGGAAATGGGAAATTGCCATCACCTTTCAGTTAGTCTTATGAGAATTCCTCCTGCCTCCTACTGCAGCTATCATGTCTTATTAAGCAAATGAAATAAACTCTATACCTTTATAAATGTGTGTTATACTTTAAACAGATGTGGCAGCCCTGACCTAGCTTTAAGCTATCTTCAAAATATTAATCACAAGAAGTAGAATGTGAGTACCATACATTAACCACAACACACTGAATATGAGAGCACCTTCAGTTTTTAGAAACCAAAGACTGAAAGCACAAATATTTCCACAGAACAATTTTGATGTTAAGAATCAAGCCAGCTGACTAGCTAGTTTAGAAGAGGCCTTAGCCTGCTATCGAACCTCACGCACAGTCGATGCTCAGTTCATGGTGCTCCATTATTGCTGATATTCTGATCGCAGATCTAAATGTCCGTACTGGTTTTACTCATGTAAATAGCTTTGTTGAAGTATCCATGCTTATTTTCCTGGATTCTCCATGTAGCTGACACATTCTCATTGAAATGGATTTTTTTCCTGGGCATAGGGGGATGTATTTTTAGAATGTAAACAGGATGCATATCCTGTTTTTCTTAAACGCAGTAGTTTAAACATTATTTGAACCTTTCTTCATGAATTGGGTCATTTTTATGAATACCCTATCCTATTCTGCACAGCACTTCTTGGGTACCATAGATTTTCTAGTATGTGCTCTATCCAAGAATTCTGGAAATCTCTTCTTTATTCAAAATGCTTATTTCCTAGTGACCCAATATATTTTCATACATAAACATACCAGTTCGGTTTTCATATTGGCTACTCCTAAGGCTGTGGTTATGTTTTTTTGTATATAAAATGTGACTAGAAAAAAAAAATTGAGCCCATAATGAAGTACTTGGCTGAAATAAGGTACCATATCACCAAATAGTCTCTACAACATTAGGGAAGAAAATGCCTGTCCTATTGTTTGGTATAAATCCAAGGAACAATGTATTCCCTCTTTTCACTTCTATTTTGTGATCACTAATCTCATTCATTCAATTTCCAATGTTAGACCATTTAGGGATGCTCATCAGATAGGTAATTTATCCAGGTTACATCAAGTCCATGAAAGCCAGATGCCATATTTGAGCCAATAAATAAATAAAATAGTGCAGCCAGCAACCACAAACTTTATCAACGCACAGAATTATTTTCCTAACTCCCTAGTCCTTTAAGCTGCACAGGCAATTATTTTTCTAGCTAAATAAAGACAGGAAAAGAGATAAAAACAACCAAAAACAAAACAAATTAAAAATTTCGCCTACAAATTGGTCTTAAACACATGAGCAAGTAGTTTGCAAAACTGTCAATGGTTTTGTTCTTTATTTTGTTTTCTTTCATATTTATATCTTTAATAAATGTTGCTGCAAAAATTGTGCGGGCTTTTTTCTCCTTTAGAACTCTTTAGTTATCTAGGGCATCTGCACAAAACACAAGAGGGTATTTAGTTTTCCCTCATGTTGAGTGGCAGCAGAACTTTTCGTAAAAGCTACACTTTGCGGAACAGTTGCAGAAAATAATTACCAAGTCATGCAGACACTTTATCTTCAGTAGCCATTCATCCAAATCCCACTGAAAGATCTAAAAATCTTTAACTTTTCTTCTGAAAAGTCCCTTTGGATGCAAACTTCCTTAAAGCACACTATGAAGAGTCAGTTCTAAAAGGACTTCCAGTAACAAAGCAAGCAAGGCAAATTACGACTCCTCAGCTTATATTTCTCTGTTAGATATTATCTCATATCCTTACATAAAGTCTGATTTATACAAATTGGCTCACTTTCTAAGGATTGGCTTTTATTTCTAATACAGCTTTTCAGTCAAACTTTACTTTCGGTGGAAACACATTTTTGATAGCCAGGGCTGAACATAAAATTCCATTATTTAAGTGGCAAAGAGTTGGTAAGTCAAGTCCACGAGGCCTGTGGCAGTAACTTACTGTTTGTGGTTTCTACTTTGTTAGACTCTGTGGAGCCATGAATCTATCTTGTCCTTAAAAAACTGAAAGAGGGGGCTTTTAAAATGAATGTAATGCTAAATTTATGTGCCCCAGGAGCAGCATATCAAGGCCTCTGGACTGATTAGACCCAGATGTCGGTAACAATGTTAGTGTTATGGACCAACTGCAGGTGTGGGAATAGATCCCCTTCCCTGGGACCCTCAGCAATCAGACCAGTGGTTTCTTCTGGCTCTCAGTTTGGAGTTTTCAATTAACACTACAATGGCATTGTTGTTCTCCGGTATTAGATCATATGTCATGTAAATGAAGTTGAATATACAGTTGAACTTGACAAGGTGATTTAGGCCAAGGATACATGTGTTCAGTATTATAACTTGATTGAGGTTAAATAATAATAATAAAAAAGCCCTGACATGCTATAAAGTTTTTATTATTTGGCTTATCAGTAGATTTTCACATTATACTTTCATAAAATAGAATGTCATTTATAGCAGGGTGAGATGCTTATGAAAAGGGAGATACAAGCCTACTTATAAATGACTGAAATGATTAACTCCAGATTGGATGCTTTTATATAGTCAGAATGGCAATTGGAAATTCTCCGTGTGCTTTTTTTATTTGCTTATTTCCATTTTCCAAAATTATGCCTTCGTTCTTTTTCTCCCTTAAAGTGAGTGATCAGTACCCACATAATCACCCCCATTGGTGAGAGCAGCAGCAGTGTTTGGGACCGTTCTGAAATGTTACTTGGTTTAAAGCAATGAATCCAGCTCATCAATGACCAGGACCATATTCCACTGTCCTATGGGTGTCATAATGCTTGGGAGAGAAGCCCAGCTCACTAAAACATTATGATGGCTGTCATCTCTTTGAATTAGACTGTAAGCTTCTCAGGGCAGGAACCTTATCTGTTATGTGTTTATAGGTGCCACAGGCACTGATTGTCCCATGAATAAACACGAATAAAAACAACTACAGAGGTCCATTTTGTAATTCACTGGTAGAACATTTATAACTCTCATTAATGCTGACGGACCGTGCTCCATGCAGAACTCTCCCATTTTACTTATGCCTTCGTTTGCTGCAGCAATCTCATGGAGACCAGACCACGTCATAAGTCAGTTCGGTAAAATGTACTTTGGTGTGCCAGCACCTAAAGGAAGCTTTATGCCCTATGAACATGTGCACTGTGAATGCAAAGAAAGGCTCATTTTTTCTGAAAGCATTAATAAGCTACAGCTCATGGATTAAATTCTTCACAACCCAATTCTATGATGGCTCAGAAGTAACTTCTCTCAGTGAATGATGAATCACTGGGAAAATGAAGTCCTGAGAGTTACACCTAACCTCTCTGTCAAGATCAGAAATGGCTGATGGTATTCCTCTGTCTTTTCATTACAGCCCACATATGAGTACGTGTATACGTTGACTTTCCTCTTTCCATTTAAGAATTTTTTTTTTTTTACTATAGCTAGAAACATTGGTCCCTGGCATGATTACCAATACTTTGGCAAATTACAAGTGAGTCCCAATTTACCTATTTGCAAAATAACCATAATGTGAGATGGAATGGATGAGCTGATAAACTGAGGGAAAAAGTCAAACATTCTTTGTGGATGAAATGTTTTAAGACACTACCTCATATTTTGGTACACCTATTCATCTAGGCATTTATTTAGCAAATTCTGAGTGTCTATAATGAGCAAGGCACAGTGCAGGGAACTTAGATACAAAAAATGAATAATAAACAGTCTTTTCCTCAAAAGAAGACAGACACCTAAACCTAAGTGCCATAAAACAATTCCATAAGCACAATGGTAGAGATATACAAGGTATTGTGGAAAATACTTCAACAGTGATATTAAGAAGTGAGTTAATCACTTAGGAATGTATAATTTTTAAGACTGCCCTATTTGTTCTTAATACAAAGGAGACTATAAACTACAGCATTTACATTGTGGAAAACTGAATTGAGTAAGGCTGTGGTCACTGTCTGCACTAATTTAAAGGAATGAAAATGCATGAAATGAAAAGTGAAGATGTTAGACCACTGACATAAGATAAATTTTTATTTTAGTTTTCCAGGATATCTTACGTATATTTGCCATTATTATGTTATTATTTTCAAATTTTCAAATTTTTATTTAGATATTCCTCTCTATCTAGCTTTTTCTAGAGTCTGATCAAATGTTTATAATCTATGGAACACTACATAACTTTCCCCAAGAGCAATGATAAAATGCAGCCCATTGATTTTTCTGCCAAGTAGGTAAAGAGTTATGAATACAGTTATTCCATATTATATGACCCCCACATTACAGTAATGCACTCTTTCCTCCCTCCAATGGTGTCCAAAAGCATGAAGAAAATGAGAAGTAATGATGTTAGTGACTGAAATTACCATTCCAAAAATAATTCATTGTGTCACTTAACTTTCCAGGGCAATTTCTGGAAGCTAACATGTTTTACTATAGTAGAAGGTGGAAGCATAGCGAGGAAACATTTCTATTACAAAGAAATCAAATGGTAAATTGGTATAGCATAGTATTATTTTCAAGTAACTTTTAAAACAAATGATAGACAATGACTTTGTCTCTGAGAAACAATATGAAACTAAGGAATTACTTATGTAGTAAAACTATCATTAGAATCTTAGTTATATTTAGCAACACTTCACACAAACTATTCCAATATTATTCAAGACTCTATAAGGAGAATTACTATTCATCCTATATCACTGATGAGAGAACTGAGGACAAACTGGAAATGCAATTCATTTATTGCCATATGGACTTTAAATTGACCGGAAAAGCAATTGCAATCTTAAATGCACCACATTCAACACTTAATTCACTATTGCAAACACCTAGCGAGCCCACCCAGAGGAAGCCATTGTGCTTCCATGTATGGAGTAGGACATAGATGAATAAAACCTTGTCTGCTTTAGGGAACTCACGGAGATTACTCTACATATCTGAATGTTTACAAGATTTGAGGGACTCAGATAAAACGTGCAGCAAGGAAACATTTTTTCCCTTGGTCTCTCTGTTCTTCCTAATAGCAATCGCTGTTGAATATTATACCCAAGGACCACTCATGTATTACCTGTAGTGCTTCAAACACTCTGCCCGAAGGTGAGAATCTTCAGTCTGTCATAAGAACAGTTCTAAAGAGGAGCAGTGGTGTCCACCTCATGAGTAGAAGAAGAGGACTGTCATTTATAGTCACAGACTATCAAGCACCTGTTTTAGAAAAGCAAGTCAATATTTTGGCTCTTTATTACTATGAACACAGATTTTGGGTCCATGGTAGAATCCAAATACAAAGTCCTTTCACCATATTTGAGACATAAAGAGACAAGCTAGATAAATAACATTTGTAGATGTTATTTATTCTTTCTCACGCTAGATATAGAAGGAGTAGTAACAACGGCACACCTTGCCTTAAAAGAAAAGAAGAAAGAAAAAGAAAAAGAAAAAAAGTGATCATATTCTATTAGTTACCTCTGTTCCCTAAGGAGAAAAAATCACTACATTGGTGGTAACTAGAGTCTTAAGCACCATCGTTTTCTTGAAGATCTCTCAGGAGTGAAAAAAAAAATTTTTTTTTTAAACTAAACCAAAGGTCCATTCTCCTGCTTTCTAATGAGGGTATCATATTTCATATCATCATTTCATATCAAATTCTCTATATTCTACCTTTCCCTTGCTAGAAAGTGGTTGGTGAGGAAAGAAAGATTGAACTATCAGTCTACAGCTCTTCTCTTCCAGTAAGTACAGGATGAAGAATGGATGGACCATTCACTGACAAGCATCTGTATAGCTTTGTATCTGCAAAAAGGGGCATCAACTAAAATTAAAATGTGAGGCTTATAGTAATTGGGAAATAAGTAGATTTGAGCAAAGAAGCATTGGGCTTCTGCTGAAGATGATCTACAGAGAGGTCATCCACAGATCAGGAGAAGGAACTGTCTAGCTCTTTCATATTTAGGATCAGATAAGTACTATATGGTTTGTACACATTTGGAAAGAATCTGCAATTAAACTTATTGAAGTATTGTGCAGATCTTTGAGGGCTTCTTGTATGTACATGTATATATATTTTCTTGTATGTATCTAAAATTGTAAAGACAGAAATTTCTGGGAGAATACACAGCAGTTGGTCTCTGAGCGGTAAGACGGAGCAATTGGGCAGGGCAAGTAAAATATTTACTTAAAAAAATCCTTCTGTGCTATTTGAATTTTTTAATAAAATTTATACATTTTAAAAAACTAATAATTACAAGACCTCATTGGGACTAATAGTATGCCTTAAGACAAAAAAAAAAAAAAAATCAGGACAAGTAACACAAGGAAGTATACCTTTGAAAAGGTATACTTTTTTGAAACAAGCTTTAATTAGGGCCTTGGACAGATGAAATGATTTTGCCCACACAATAAGAAGAGTATGTCTCTTTAAAATAGAAGAATAANTGATCTACAGAGAGGTCATCCACAGATCAGGAGAAGGAACTGTCTAGCTCTTTCATATTTAAGATCAGATAAGTACTATATGGTTTGTACACACTTGGAAAGAATCTGCAACTAAACTTATTGAAGTATTGTGCAGATCTTTGAGGGCTTCTTGTATGTACATGTATATATATTTTCTTGTATGTATCTAAAATTGTAAAGACAGAAATTTCTGGGAGAATACACATAAAATTTATACATTTTAAAAAACTAATAATTACAAGACCTCATTGGGACTAATAGTATGCCTTAAGACAAACAAACAAACAAAAAAAATCAGGACAAGTAACACAAGGAAGTATACCTTTGAAAAGGTATACTTTTTTGAAACAAGCTTTAATTAGGGCCTTGGGCAGATGAAATGATTTTGCCCACACAATAAGAAGAGTATGTCTCTTTAAAATAGAAGAATAATAAGTGCTGGCTTTTCCATCCCTAGCTTCTATCCTTCTGTGCATTAGAGGTATTTGGATACTGTACTGTAACCACAGTATGGTAAGTGCTTTAGTCAATGAAACAACTTGCAAAAGAAGTTTCAATCAGAAACTGTCCCTAAAACCTTTCGTTTTGCCTTCTCCTCTTTCAGTTGACTTTTCTTCCTTTGCCCCACCCCTTTTAGTATTTGTTTTTATCCTCGTCATGCTTATTTTCTCAGTATACACCTCCTTCCTGGGCAATCTGGCTCACTGTAATGGCTTCAGCTAACCTCACAGCTGCCAGTAGCTCCCAAATCTATAGCTCTTACCCCTAAATTCTCTCCTGAACTCAGGATGCAACTTCTATCAGTTAGTCATCTCAGCTTTAACTTCCTACTTCCTATTTAGCACATTTAAAACTGATCTCATCTTCTACCTAAACATATTCCTTTTCCTATTTCTAACAGCTCCATTGATAATATTATCATATCCTAGTCAGAAGCTCTAAAGTCATTACCTAATTCTTCTTTTCTCTCTTTACGTTTATGTCCAATTTGTCAATACAGTCTCTAAAATCCCACAAAAACAAAATAAAACTCCACCTCTGCAACTTTAGTCCTGTCCCATCTAGTCTATTGCAACATATTATTAACTATTCTCCTCATCATTAACTCTCTTCACTTTTTCTTCCTCGGTGGTACTAGAAATTGAGACTCTCTGCTCAAAGAATCTTCCCTTGGAAGATTCACTTCCTAGAGAATTAGCATAGACCTAACCTACTTGTGTTGGTTTCTCTCCAGCATTCTCAGTCTGCGTTTCAGCCAAACAGAAGTGCTTGCTTTTCCCTTACACTGTGTCAATCACTTTCATGCCTTTGCATCTTTCATCTTCCACTTCCTCAGCCAGAAATACGACAAGTTCCATGGGGTCACATACAGCGGATCTTCTTCTAGGCTTCACCTTCCTTCCCCCACCTGTCAGCAGCGCTGTGCTGGAGGTAGGGGGAAGAGCCAAGACAGCGAAAAGACCTCTTGCCAACTCATTGCCAGGAATTGCTTTGTCAAACAATGCCTGAAAAGTCTTAGACACCATGACAACTGTTAGTCAAAGAAGTCGAATAAAAGCCACAGGTGTCTCTGAAGATTATTCAGCATAGAAGAGGAAAAGACAAAGTCGGGAAATAAACCGCCACCTCCTTACATCAGCATAGCTGGGAAATAATTACTGTGTCCTGCTGACTCTGAGATGCCATCATGTTATACATCTTACTCAGAGAGATCACCAAGTGTATTTGACAAAGGGTTAATCTTTGTAGTAATGTGCTCTTATGAGTAGATAAAACACTAACCAGATGCTAAAGTAAGTGTTCAGATATAATAAACTACTTCACTTCTTAAGTACAGTGAATTAATACAGTATACCCACTGTATACTCACCCTGAAGAATACTGCGAAGCCAAACCAGTCCAAAGTCATTTATCCTACAATCACGTGGTACAAGTGCACAGCACTCAATGACAATACTTCAAGAATTTGAGCAAATATATCTTGCTTCTCAGCAAAACCTTTCTGTACTGATGCTTCTCTGGAGATGAATCATGTCTCTCTAAATATTTGAAAAAGAGGAAGTATTGTTTAGCTCGCTATATTTTCAAGTCAGTGAATGTGGGTAACTAAAAGGATGAAAAACAAAAAGAACATTTTATTTCTGAAGACAAATCTAATAGGTGTGCTTGGTAATCAAGAACAAATTATGCCTTTAAATTTACGAAATAACCTTTACTGAAAACATGCCACCACCACCACACACCTTATGTATGTTTGTAAGAAGCCTGGAAATACGAATAGGTGTCCACCTTCAGAGATCAATGACGAGAAACTACTCTCAGTGACCAATATTCTTTTCTGGTTGTATCTGCCATCGAGGTGGTGGGATCTCCTCGAAAAAAATCTGCCCAGAATATTCCTTATATTTTCCTCTTGCCCTTGGAAGCCACGATGCAAGTGGGGGCCATCAGGATGATTCAGCTGAATATGCAGAAGGAGAAGAGCTCGGACCCCACTCCACACATGCTTCACGTCCTGTCTGGCTCATGTCACTCATCCATCATTCCCTCCTGTGGTGCTGCTCACAGTGCTCAGCTGCTCTGCAGAGAGATGGGGGAAAACACCGTGTTGGTCTCCCCTCTCTCTGCCACCCACTCATCCATCATTCCCTCCTGTGGTGCTGCTCACAGCGCTCAGCTGCTCTGCAGAGAGATGGGGGAAAACACCGTGTTGGTCTCCCCTCTCTCTGCCACACTTCAGGCCCACATTCTCGCTCCTACCCAAGTTCAAGCCCAAGGCTGAACACAACCTTTAATGTGGAAACGAATTCATTTTAGAAGATTGTGAAAAGTGGCCCCAGTTTTCCAGACCTCTTGTAATTGGGACTTTGCAGTTACTCCCTTCATGAAGTAGAGTCTATTTCCCCATTCCTTGAATCTGAGATGCCCTGGTGACTTATTTTGGCCAGAAAAGGTTAGTGAAACTGACACTGCCCCAATTCAGAACCTAGGCTAAAGCAGCCTTGTGTGCTTCTCTATTTCTCAGAACCCTGCTACTGCCATGAAAATAAAACCAGGCTAGAAGATGAGAGACCCCATGGAGGAGGACTGACTCAGCACAGCTGTCCAAGCCAAGACCCCAGACTTGTGAGAAACCCCAGTAAAACTGATAAACTTGCCTTGCAGATGACTTGCCAGCCAAGAAGACAGCAGCCCTCTCCACTCACAGACACGTGAGCTAAGTAGATGTTTATTGCTTTATGCTCATGGGTTGTGTGATGTGGTTGGTTGGTACACTGCATATTGTGGCAGTAAATAACAGATACACTCATATGCTGAAAAAACATACTGGCCTGGAGCTATCCGTAGAAGCACACTGTGTTATTCCATTTCTGTTGTTTATACAAAATTACCTGGAACTGGGTAACTTAAAAGAAAACAAAATTTAATCCTTACAGTTTCAGAGGCTAGGAAGTCCAAAGTCCAGGGAACACATCTGGTGAGGGTCTTCTTTGGTGGTGGCTTTACAGCAATGCAGGGTTCTCACATGACAGAAAATGGTGGAGCAGTGAGAGAAAGACTCTCAAGTGCTCTCTTATTAAAGCCCTCAGAACCATGACCACCATTAAGCCATCAACTTAACCACCTCTTCAAGGCCCCACCTTTCAATTTCCATAACAGGGTTTCCCATCCTCAAAAGTTACAGTGGGAATTAAGCTTCTAATATATGGACTTCAGGAGACATGATTCAATCAACCCACAGAATTCCACTCCAGCCCCCAAAGTTCATGTCCATCTCACAGGTAAATACATTCATTTCATCCCAAAGTCATAATTTGTTTTGACTCAAAAATCCAAGGTTCAAAGTCCCATCTGTGAAATCAAAACAAGTTATCTACTTCCAAGATACAGTGGTGGGACAATCATAGGGTACATAGTCCCATTTCATTCAAAAAGGGAGAAATAGGCCAAAAGAAAGGGGTAACAGGTCCCAAACAAGTCCAACATTCAACAGGGCAAGCATTAAATCTCATGTACCTTGACAATCTCATGGCAAATCATGTACCTTGACTCCATGTTCAACATCCTCTGCACACTGCTGTGGGTTTGTGTCCACAAGTCCTTGGGGTAGCTCTGCTTCTATGGCTTTCCTGGTCTGAGGTCCCACTTCAGCTCTCACAGATTGGTGGTTGTACACTAGTAGCTCCCTAATTCTGGGGTGTCCATGGCGGTCCCGCTCCCACAGCTCCGCTAGAAATGGCTTTGGTGGGTTTTTTCTGCTGCAACTCCAGCCACACATTTCCTCTTGGCCTTATTCTAGCTAAGGCTCTATGTGACTCTGCTCTTGCTACAGATCTCTTTCTGGACCCCCAGTCTTTTCCTTACATCTTTTGAAATTGGGTTGGACGCTCCCAACCCTTCCCAGCTCTGGCATTCTGCAAGCCTGCAGACCTAACACCACGTGATGCCACCAAGGCTTCCAGCTTGTAGCTTCCAAAGCTGCAGGTCCAGCCACACCTGGGGTCCATTTAGCCATGGCTGGATCAGCTGAAGCAGCTGGGGTGCTGGTGTGGAGAGCAGCATCCCAAGGTGGCCCTGGGCAGTGAGCCTGTGGAAGGTGCCTCATGCCTGTTTCCCAAGGCCATTCTATCTCTCTCAGTCTCTGACCTATAATAGAAGACACAGCCTTCAAGATCTCTGAACTGCCTTCAAGGTTTTTTTATCCTGCTCTTGATAATCCCTTTCTTCTGTACTAATCTTAGCAAGCAATTGCTGGGCTATATCATTGTATTTTTTCTCCTGAAAATGCTCTCTGCTTCTCTACCACATGGTCAGGCTGCACATTTTCCAAATTTTTATGCTCTGCTTCCCTTTTAATTATAAATTCTTTCTGTCATGAATGCTCTGCCATAACTCAGAGTAAGCTGTCGTAAGAAGCCATGCAGCTTCCTTGATGCTTTGCTGCTTAGAAATTTCTTCTGCCAAATACCCTGGGTGAGCACCTTTAAGTTTCACATTCCATAAAACTTTTGAGCATGAACGGAATGCAGCCAAGTTCCTTGCCAGTTCATAGCAAGGGTGATCGTTGCCCCAGTTTCCAATAAACTCCTTCTTATTTCTATCTGAGAACTCCTTATGATCTTTACAGTCCTTATTTCCATGAGCATCCTGTCCCCACCATCTAACCAATCTCTGAAACCTTCCAAACTTTCCCTGGTTTTCTTGTCTTCCAAACTTTCACCAGCATCTAGGCTTTTTCTAGCCTCTTTCTCCAAATTCCTCCAGCCTCTCCTCAATACCCAGTACCAAAGCCATTTTCACATTTTCAAGTATTTATTGTAAGCAACACCCCAACTCTCTGGTACCAATTTTCTGTATCAGTCCATTTCTGTTGCTTATAACAAAATTGTCTGGAACTGGATGATTTATAAGAAAACAAAATTTATTACTTACAGTTTGAAAGGCTAGGAAGTCCAAAGTCCAGGGAACACATCTGGTGAGGGTCTTCTTTGGTGGTGGCTTTANGGCTGGATCAGCTGAAGCAGCTGGGGTGCTGGTGTGGAGAGCAGCATCCCAAGGTGGCCCTGGGCAGTGAGCCTGTGGAAGGTGCCTCATGCCTGTTTCCCAAGGCCATTCTGTCTCTCTCAGTCTCTGACCTATAATAGAAGACACAGCCTTCAAGATCTCTGAACTGCCTTCGAGGTTTTTTATCCTGCTCTTGATAATCCCTTTCTTCTGTACTAATCTTAGCAAGCAGTTGCTGGGCTATATCATTGTATTTTTTCTCCTGAAAATGCTCTCTGTTTCTCTACCACATGGTCAGGCTGCACATTTTCCAAATTTTTATGCTCTGCTTCCCTTTTAATTATAAATTCTTTCTGTCATGAATGTTCTGCCATAACTCAGAGTAAGCTGTCATAAGAAGCCATGCAGCTTCCTTGATGCTTTGCTGCTTAGAAATTTCTTCTGCCAAATACCCTGGGTGAGCACCTTTAAGTTTCACATTCCATAAAACTTTTGAGCATGAACGGAATGCAGCCAAGTTCCTTGCCAGTTCATAGCAAGGGTGATCGTTGCCCCAGTTTCCAATAAACTCCTTCTTATTTCTATCTGAGAACTCCTTATGATCTTTACAGTCCTTATTTCCATGAGCATCCTGTCCCCACCATCTAACCAATCTCTGAAACCTTCCAAACTTTCCCTGGTTTTCTTGTCTTCCAAACTTTCACCAGCATCTAGGCTTTTTCTAGCCTCTTTCTCCAAATTCCTCCAGCCTCTCCTCAATACCCAGTACCAAAGCCATTTTCACATTTTCAAGTATTTATTGTAAGCAACACCCCAACTCTCTGGTACCAATTTTCTGTATCAGTCCATTTCTGTTGCTTATAACAAAATTGTCTGGAACTGGATGATTTATAAGAAAACAAAATTTATTACTTACAGTTTGAAAGGCTAGGAAGTCCAAAGTCCAGGGAACACATCTGGTGAGGGTCTTCTTTGGTGGTGGCTTTACAGCAATGCAGGGGTCTCACATGACAGAAAATGGAGGAGCAGAGACAGAGAGACTCTCAGTGCTCTCCTATTAAAGCCCTCAGAACCACTCCCACGACCACCATTAAGCCATCAACTTAATCATCTCCTTAAGTCCCCACCGTTCAATTACCATAACAGGATATCCCACCCTTAACAGTTACAGTGGGAATTAAGCTTCTAATATATGGACTTTGGGGGACACAATTCAATCAACCCACACAGCACACTCACATTGGCATAAATCCCCCTAAAATGTCTGTGAGTGCAATTGCAGAACCCCAGTAGCAATAGCCTTATACAGATCAGAGATAGTCCCAAGAACCCACAGCTAGGTCTGGAAACAGAGACCAATAATGCAGGAGGTAAGCCCAGATATCAGGGTCTAAGGCCAAGAGTTGAAGGCAGGAGCCATAAACAGAAGACCAGGCAGAGTGAACTAATTAACTAACCCAGTAGAAAATTCTACAACAGGTGGAATCAATAGAGAAGTCAGAGTTAAAACCTGTGGTATAAGTCAGAAAAAAGAATGTCCAGGGAAGGCAGTCAGCAAAGGAAAAAACCTCAGGAGAAAACAGATGTAATAAAGCAGCTAGTTGGATTTTTGCCTTTTCTGTGGATGTGTCTGAATGCTGGCTGATTAAGAATTAGAATTATATGTGACACCTGAACATATTAGTTTATGATTACTATATTGTGTTCTTCATAAGAAGAACAGGATTGCTTGTTGCTAGCCCTTGTATTCAGTCTCAGCAACTAGAACAGCACCTTCACACAACAAATGCCCAACAAATGGGTTGACTGACAGAATGACTATCTGCAGTAAATTTCTGACTTAAAGCTGGGTCACCCAAGCTCTGGCATTAAGAGACACTGGGAAAAAGGCTGATCCACAAAGACAATTAATAGTACATAGCTCTTAGATTATGAACTCTCATGATTAAAGAGTTTATGATCATTTATTTCATAAACCTAATTTTTGATCTTTGGACCTTTTATATATAACAGGCATTCAGTAAGTTTTATTGAATTGCATTACAGGGCATAATGGTATAAGAATTGTTCACCTCATTTATTTTAGATATCATGACCTACTGGGAATTATTGAAAACTGCCTTCACACCCATCCCCTTCCTCAAGCAAGTGCAGTTTCTTAATACTTACAGTATTCATGTGCAGCTGCACTGTTATCTGGACATAAAATCAGAACAGATATCCCAGGGAAGTTACTCACAGGCTCCCTTCAGGTTTGTCTTTATCAAAGCCCTATACCGAAAAGCATCCCCAAAGATTATCAGGAGGCCCTAGCTTCAGGAGAGGAGGCCAATAGAACCTAAACTTGTTGCATGTTCCTTAATGGGTATTTACCAGGTGGCACAGAGTGACTTTGCCTGGATACTAAACAGATATCATTTCATGTATTTTGCACTTTCAAAAGGCTAAAATACTATGTTATCAATATAATTGAAATGTAGAATTTAATCTATGCATTGATTAGGATTTCATGGACTATCATTAAGGGACATCCCTACTGGAGGTTCCTTTAAACAAAGACCAGTGAGAGGCTCTCTCCTTTTGCTGTCCTGGGGTGTTGGTAATAATGCAGCTTTGATGAGTAATGATACACACAGGAAGGTCAATTATAGTCCTAGAATCATCGGTTGTAGAACTTATGATCCTTCGTGGTGGGCTTCCTTAACTGATTGACTTCTTTCATGCAGTGGTTAAGAATGAGGGAAAGGCTTTTCACAAAAGCTTCTGTCAGCATTAAATGTATTGTTTTCAGAGACATAAAATGGAGTTAGAGTTTTAAAAATATAGGCTTCAAGTAGGATGGTCAGCATCTCTAAATGGATAACAATAATGCTGATAAAACACCAATCATTTCGTCTTGTTATTTTCTGCCAGCTCACTGTGGATAACAAAATTACTCTACCCAGGCAAAACATTACCAGGGTCCCATAGACATTTAAACTTCTAGTTACATGCCACATACTAAGCATCAACCCCTAGAACATTTGGATTTATAGAAATACAGTATGAACTTTATGTTCATTGGATGATACCCAAACAATTACCTATTATGAGTTTTACTACTTCTTTCCTCTTTGGTTAGTTTTAGGAACCACTCTGTGTTTATTCTCTTTTATCATACTATTTGTGTATGCATAAATCGAAGCCTCAACCATACTACGTTCTGTAACACTTTACAAGGATCTTAAATTACTACCTTAATTTCTTACAGATATTAAGAAAACTATTTTTACCATTCTCTTTGTATTTTGCTAGCATTCAGCAAAGATCAAACATACTTAAGTAGACTCTATTACTAAGCTGTTTTACTGAGTAAAGTTGCATCGAAATGCCTTGACTTTTCAAAACTGGACTGAAAAGTCTGTTTGAAAACCCATTCTTACTGTATTTGGCTAATCTTTCCCAACTCAAACCCTGAAGTGTAAAATCATCTAAAATGGAGAAAAGTTAGCAGGAATATGGATATGTATCTGTGTGTTTTTCAAATTTTTGATTCATGTTAGGGAATCTGAAAATTGCTTCATCTGATTTTCATAAAAAGCAAATAATTCTGTCAAAATTGCAGCATTACGATATAAATATGAGTATTGACAACTTGAGGGGGACTCTGTGAACATCAATCTAATTAATTACTTCTCTTCTTGTCAGAGTGATCACTTGCTGTTAGGTGCCCTAAGACAGAATCGCTGGGAGGGTGGGACAGTGGGGACAGCTAACAGTCAGAAGATCAGATGCAGCGTGAATTTATGGAGGTGAACTATGTGCCTCCCCCCGAAATGTCAAATAGTCTGATCTTCTGATGACATATCACTAAATCGAGACAGAAAGAGAAAGTTCTGATCTAATTACAGAGTTGACTTTGAACCTATACAGACATTGATAGAGAGACTCTGATAGAAAGATGTGGTGGAAACGGGCTAAAGGAGTGTGAGGGGAACGTGCAGATAAATCTAAATGAACAAAACACACACACATATATATATATATATATCATACTAAAGCACCCTTTCAACCCAAATTTATGGCAAGAAATAATGTTACCCAATTTTTTTACTTTTTGTATGTATTAGGGATCTCCAGAGAAACAGAACCAATGGGATAGATAGACAGGCAGACAGATAAAGAGGGGATTTGGCTCAGACAATTATGGAGGCCAAGAAGTCCCAAAATATTCTGTCTGTAAGTTGCAGAATCAGGGAAGTCAGAGGCATAATTCAGTCTGGATCCAAAGACCTGAGAACCTATGGGGACACTGGTATAACTCCTGGACACCAAGGCCCAAGAACCCAGAGTTTCAATGTCTGCGGGCAGGAGAAGACGGATGATCCAACTCAAGAAGAGATAACAAATTCACCTTTCCTCCTCTTTGTTCTATCTGGGTCCTCAGCAAATTGGATGATTCCTGCCCACATTGTTGAGGGCAGATCTTCTTTACTCAGTCCACTGATTCAAATGCTAATCTCTTTGAATGCTAACACCCTTACAGACACACTAGAAATAATGTTTTATCAGCTATCTGGGTATCCCTTAATCCAGTCAAGTTGACACCTAAATTTAACCATCACAACGCATTCTTCTCCAATGATGACCAGTATTTTGTTATAAGAGTAAATTGAATGTGCAGTCATAAAAGTGCAAAGCAAGAAGCTTTGATAGTGTTCACACTAGTTAAGAACACTCTGCTCAATTTAATTCAGTAATTGCTTATTAGCATTGATATTGTATCTGATACTCATTTTGGTACCATAGAGACAAAGACAAAAGCAACAAGGTCCCTGTCCTCAAGGAATTTATAATCTAGTAAGAGAGAGAAATATTTAAACAAAAAAACAAATATCCATGTGACACAAGCAATCCCAGAATTTCATAAGTAAGACAGGAAAAGAATGAGTCATTTTGTCCAGGAGGGAAAGAAAAGAGGATGTGCCTCTGGAGCAAAGTTTTGGAGCAGGAATAAAAGTTCAAGGACAAAATGTTAAGAGCCTCCTAGGCAGATGGAACAGCATGTGCAAAAATACAGAGACAGGGAGCAGCAGGTTATGTGAAGCAAGATAGGTGTAAATTTTGAGTTAGTTACACAGAGATAGGTAAGAGGATTTGGGATCAGAGTCTTGAATGCCAAAGAAATAGCTTGAATTTTATCCCTTAGTTGATATTCAAGATGGAAAGAGATGAAACCTGGAACCAGCAGAGTCAGATTTACATTTTAGAAACTATGCTCCTGGCAGGGAGGAAGATGGATAGAAGCGTTGTAAGAACAGAAGCATAGAGACCTTAGGAGCCTCTGATACAGGAAAACCTCTAAGCTCCCAACTCTCTAATTGTGATCATTGAAAATGACAAATTTGATACTTTCCATATAACAAGGAAAGGCTTACAAAACAATTCATCTCAAGACTAAATTTTTAGATACCTAAACCTTTTAAAAAATTTCAACTTGTAGGAAAAGAAGGGAAATGGTTATTTTGAAAGCATAAAGTGATGTTTCAAAGCATCATTTATGTTCAATATTGCCTGGCAAATGGTGGGCACTAAATATTTATTTAATTAATTAATATAAATATAATTGCCCTTCAGATTGGGTCATCTTCATATTATTTATAAATCATTCTTAGTAGTTTATCACTTTTTAGCAGAATATAGAGTTAACTTAGTTCAAAATACTTAAAAGTAATCAAACTGAGTTTATTTAAATTTTTTTCTATAAATCAGACTTTTATTTAGTCAGTATGCCCTTTACCCCAATTAATCCAAATCAGTGAGCTTTTACTGTAATTGAAAGTTGTACGTACTTGCCATTTCCACTGACCCTCTAAGAGCCTGTAATGGCAATTGGAAAATTGCCAAGGTGCCGGTACCTTTAGTTTCTCCTTTAGTCTCCTTACAGACAATAGAAGTTTGCATTGTCAAGTTTAAATCGTCTCTGAAAATATCCCCTCATATCTTCAACATCTTCTTTGGAAGTTTTGCTATTTCCTAACACTGGCTCTACCTAAAAAATCCTTAAATGGAATTAATCCTTAATTAATTAAGCTCCTTCCATTCACCATCTCCATTCATTTTAATGATCAGCCACAGAGCTAGAGACCTAAGTCAGCCTAAGCTGCCCTCTCCCTTATCCGTGCCCTCGGTTATCAGGCCTTGTTATCTACCACCAAAAAGTATCTCAAATCCATATTCCTACTCTATCCCCCTGCCACTGCCTAACCTCAAGTTCTCACCATTTCTTGCCCAGATTGGCGTAATAGACCTCTTTTCCCAAAGGTTTCCCACCTCTAATGTCATGGCTCTCCAATCCATCCAGAACCATTGTCCA
>NW_007728334.1:220168-223867 GCF_000696425.1 Galeopterus variegatus
GAGCCCTTTGTGAAAGGAGAGGCATTTTACAGGGCATTGTTGTGAGGATTAAATGAGACGACGTCCATAAGGTACTTAGTACAGTTCCTGCAATATGGTAACTGTGAATTAAATAATGACTATTATTTTCAAATATCATCTCTTCTATGAGGTTCTCTTCAATCCAATTATTTTCTTTAATTGGAATTGATTGATTCTCTTCCTTTACTTTCAAAATGTCTTATATATACTTCTATAGCATTTATCTTACTGTAGCATGCTTATTTCTTTAGTAATAATCATAGTGACTGTATTAGTCTGTTTCTGTTGCTTATAACAAAATACTTGGGGCACGGTACTTTGTAAGAATACAAAATTTATTGCTTACAGTTTCGGAGGCTGGGAAGCCCAAAGTCCAGGGAGCGCATTTGGTGCGGGTCTTCTTTGGTGGTGGCTTTACAGCAATCTCACATGGCAGAAAGTGGTGGAGCAGAGAGACAGAGATAGCTCCTGATGCTCTCTCCTTTTAAAGCCCTCAGAACCACACCTATGACCACCTTTAAACCATCAACTTAATTACCTCTTCAAGGCTCCATTTTTCAACTATCCTAATAGGATTTCCCATCTTCAACAGCTATAATGGTGATTAAGCTTCAATGAATTTGGTTGGTGGATGGCAGGCGGGGGGGAAATTCAATCCACTGCAGTGACCATTTATTCAGCACTTTTTATGCGGGTCACTTTTATAAGCCCCCTACGTGCATTATCTAATTTAGTCCTTGGAAATTCCATGAGAGAGGTATGATTACAATCCCTATAATAATGATGAGGAAACTGACACCAAAGTGCATAAGCAAATTGCCCAGTGTCACTCTGCCAGGTAGTGGCAGAACCAGGATTTAAAACCAGGTACAAACACATTGCTCACAACACATTCCTTTAACCACCATATAGCCCATTGGAATATAAGTTCCTTGGGTACAGAAACTGTATCCCTCTCATCTTTGTGTCATTCTTCTATAGACAAGGGAGCTTTATTATAAGCTTCTGAAGAGACTCCTGGCACCTGAGGTCTGGGCTGCCACTAAACCCAAGACCTGCTGAGAAGTTATCCCAGGCACAAAAGTCATCCATCTAAACTCAGTTTGTTCTTCTCTTTCCATCTGCAAACTCAATTCCTCTGACTTTATCAAGGGAAGTGCACAGAATCTTATACTAAACGTAGCCCAGAGCCCTGCTACTTATGCAAGGGAGGCGGTGAAGGGAGATTTCTGTGAGTTAGAAGTTACTTCAAAAAGTGTGGACGACACCCCACGTGCATTTGGGCTTTATGTGTGCGCTATCGTGTGAATGACTACAAAATTGTAATTGACTAGCTTGTCTCCAAGAATTCTTTGTTACTGTGGAGAATATCTTGCCACCTGATAATTTACCAAATTTAAGAAAATTCTGGAGACAATAGACCTCCACATTTACGTTCAGAGAGATGGGTATAAAGAAGCTTTCTTTTTTTTAGCTTTTTAGTGGGAAATAGCATACTTCTCAAAAGTTTTTACCAACTGAAATTTATTGCATTTGATATGTGGATAGGATATCAAACTAGCTGACAGGATTTCAGCTAGTTGTGCTCTTTTTATTTACTTTCTATTTTAAAGTAGGTGAATATAAAATTACCCAGGATTGCTTTGTGTAGTTTAAAAAATGGTATGCCTGCATATTTTGGGTAAAATTCATATTTATGTTGTGAGCATCACTCAATAAATCTCTCATTTAAACATACAATGCCTTCATACTTGCCTGAGCTCTTGCTGGGTCTGAGGTCATATCCTCAGCATGTACACGTTCAGAGCATTTCATGAACTATATGATGTCGGCAGGTCATTAATAAAAACTGAAAAAGTAAAAAGCCCCATAATTAGCTCCTGAGGTAACTTTGAATCTAACATTTCACCTCAGATTCAACACCATTAAACAAAATGACTGGGTTTTTTTCACTAATGTAGCCTGAGAACCATTCCACTGTAGTTAAACTTTGCCAAATTGCGGGACACTCAAATAGCAATACGTTGTGATTCATTGAATCAAAGGCCACAGACAAATCAATACAGATAGTAGCTGCATAAAAAGTGATAATGAACAAATATAACAATATCACCAAGGTTACCTTGAGAAGAGCAAAGAAGTGGTTTAAAACCATCACTAAAAATAGGGTCAATATATCAGCCTTGAACAGAAAGCTCATTAAGTTTTTAGCAGATTTAGGAAAAACTAAAATAAGGCAAATAAGTAACCATTGGGAGAAAATTATGTATCAAGGTATAATGTAAGGGTCTGGTTTTTAATATTATAAGCAACCTGAAATGTGATAGACCCACTAGGAACAGGGTAAGAAGGGCTTAACATGGCCATTATAAAAGCAAATTCTGAGAAGGAACAGAAACCTAACACACCAGATCAGAGAGTCAATACATACGTATAAAAATCTTGAAGGAACATATTAGTCAAATAACAGATAAAGGAATAAAGAATGTAAAATAGTCTAATTCTTTCCTTATTTTTTTTTCCTTTTTGTCTTTTTTACTGACCGGTAATGGGATCGCAACCCTCGGTGTCGCGCCCGTACCGGGGACCGGCAACGGGATCGCAACCCTCGGTGTTGCGACCGCACCGCGCTCAGCCAGTGAGCGGGAACCGGTCTCCACATGGGATCCGAACCCTCAGCGGGAGCGCCACCATGCTCCCAAGTGGCGCACTGGCGCCACCGGGCCGGCCCTCTTTCCTTATTTTTAAAGCTATTTGATTATTTATCTTTGAACAAAACCCAATCCCTGGAAGAGATTATAATGTTTACCCAAATAACTCAAGAGGCTCTTTGGATAATATGTTAGCATAAAGAATGCCGAAGCAAGTTATCAATAAGCATCTTTTGTTGCTTATTAAGATTAAGAGCGTTATACTTAAATTGGTGCTTTAGACAGTTGGTGGGAAACACAGTTATGATATTTTTTCCAATGATAAAAGTCTAAAATTTTTAGACTAGACTTAAGGCTGGACGCTGCCCTTAAGATTGTTGAGGTCAGCCTGACATAGGTCACTTTCTTCTTCTATAGCACCCTTTTCTCAATATGTTAAAGAATTATAATATCAGTTAACATGTTTTTTGTATTAACTGTTTCATGAATGAGTTTCTGTAAGTATTTTTTAAACATTATTTCAACAGTAGCAATAGCAGCACATTTCACCCAAAATTTAAACATTTTTCTAAATCACAAAATCACTGCATGAAAAGAAACTAAATCACAAAGCAAATAAACCTCCTTTAAAAATTTAAAGGTTGAATTTGACGTTCTTCAGGAATCTGAATGTTAAACTCTTAGGAAAAGGCCACAGGAAGTTAAACTAATTCATATATTCTTAATTGTAAGATTATCCTTTTTATATAGAATAAGAAACTTTAATTATTTGCTTTGCGTTTTAGCAACACAGGATAAAAAAAAAATTTCCTACCCAATAAAATTGTTTTTAGAATGATTGTGAGCTGCTAAAGTAATATGTAGTCTTTAGAAATCATCATGTGTTTAATCCATGTATAAATATGAATTTCTTAACTATTTTACCTTGGAAGCCCAGCTCAATTCAATGCCCACATTTGTATAACTTTAAGGAAATTCATACCACTAACCAGCTCTCAACAGCTAAAAAAAAAAAAAAAAAAAAAAA
>NW_007728334.1:224512-224782 GCF_000696425.1 Galeopterus variegatus
CCCCAAAAAAAAAAAAAAAAAAAAAAAAAAAAAATTTAAAGGTCTTCGCAACAAGAATAGATGGGCTTTTCTAAGGAGTCAAAAGAAAAGTTTTATAAATGCTATGACTCTGGATGATTATCCAAATGATGACCGTAGTGAAATGTCACAATTCCAGTGTATTGCATGATTTATATTCACCATCACAGAACCTGGATGACAAGCTTCTTTTTGTATTGCTACACAGTCTAAGGCTACTGGATAGCTTCTGAATTATTTTTTTCAGTAGAG
>NW_007728334.1:225440-227429 GCF_000696425.1 Galeopterus variegatus
AAAAAAAAAAAAGCCTCTTCCTGAGTTTGTGACTTTTCTAAGACAAATTATAATAGTTACATCCACATCTGTAAGTTTGGGGTACACCCTACTCTAACTTGCGGATTCAAACTCCATAGTCAAAGGGTAACCAAAAAGACTTCCATTTGTCTGTATATTGGATAACCAGCAAGGGAATCTACCAAAATCTCTTGACTGGGAATTATACAGGCCATCATTCTAGCACCAGCTTCACTCCTGCAAGGATGCATTAGTTCAAACATTCAACCAGCAACTACCTATTGAGTGTTTCTGTGCCAGGTATTGTGCTTAAGAATGAGTTATTACCAAGAAAACAGTTACAACAGTTCCTACTCACTGTACGCACTCAATCAATGTTAACTATGGTTATCATTACTAATGTTTTTATGATCATACAAATTAAAATAGGTCATAACTCCTGTACTCAAGAAGCTATGGTCTAGTGAGTTATTTAAAATGAAGTGGGGTGAGGTTATGATAGAAGTATGTGCAAGTGCCACAGAAACCAAGAGGTCTGCTGTGGAAGTCCTTCTAGTGAAGTCAGGGAAAGTTTCCCAGGAGAGAAAGAGTAGTGGTTCACTAAGCAAACCAGGGAGGAAGTGTGGCCTTCTAGGTAAGCAATTATCTATGCAAAGCATGACACATCACATATTTGGGTAACCACAATAATTTAGTATGGTTGGAGCAAAGAGCACAATTACATGTGGAAGTTTTTCACAGAGATGAGGCCAGAAAGGAACGAAGAGGCAGATTATGATAGTCTGTTAGGTGTTAACTAAGAAGTCTAAATTTTATTGTGAATGCCACAGAGAGTTGTTTTAAAAAAGACTTTCACAGGGCCGGCCCGTGGCTCACTCGGGAGAGTGCGGTGCTGATAACACCAAGGACTCGGGTTCGGATCCCATATAGGGACGGCTGGTTTGCTCACTGGGTGAGCGTGGTGCTGACAACACCAAGCCAAGGGTAAAGATCCCCTTACCGGTCATCTTTAAAAAAAAAAAANAAAAAAAAAAAAGACTTTCACACAGCAGAGTTCTCCCAATATTAGCAGTGTAACTTTGATTCACTCACTTATGCTTTTTGGGTTTTGGTTTTCTCATGAAAAAAAAAAAAGAAAGGGTACAATCCATGGTTGTCCAGGTATCTTCCAGCCTGACTTTTTTAATTTTAATTTTCAATGATTCTAATTGTTCTTGTGTCAAGAATGACCAAAATGAATGAAAGATTTAAAAGTTTTCATTTCTCAGTAGCCAAATACTACCATGGAGAGAATCTGTGTGACTTTTGAACTTTATATTTAGCTTGTCTCTGAATGAAATAAATAAAGCATTTTCTGAGTTCAGCTTATGCTCTTTGCTCTATAGGCATATAAAAAACAAAAACAGGCTTTTAAAAATTCCAGATATCACCTTCAAAATAATGATCAAAATACATTTGGAGGCCTATTTATTATTTGCATAAGATATTTTTCTGTTTGATATTTGAAAAAGGAGAAAAAAACACCAATTATTGCTCAATCATTAACACAGTCAGGTACCACTTCGGTGGCTGATATTCAATCAGCCGATTAAAATCATCTAGTCAGTTACCTTATGATTTTCCAATTTTATAGTCAGATCAGCTGGAAATGTAAATAATTAATACATATCTAAATTACCAACAGTTTTAGTTTTGTGTTGAGTCTCACTAAAATTCTAATTTTGATTGACAAGTGCAAAATTTAACTTTTCTTTCCAAGGCTTGAGTATTTCAATTATTTTATTAAAATTAAAAGGTTCCTTATAGGCTGCATCTATGCCTAAAGTGAATACATGAAATCTGAGGAAACTGTTGAAAAGTATATTCTGGACACTCTCCTCCACATTTTTTCCTTGACCATTTTTCCTTCTTAGAAAACGGAACCAATTCCAAGGTCAAGGGTTCGGATCCCCCTCCTGGCCAGCTGTCAAACAAACAAACAAACAAACA
>NW_007728334.1:228013-236826 GCF_000696425.1 Galeopterus variegatus
CCAAGGTCAAGGGTTCGGATCCCCCTCCTGGCCAGCTGTCAAACAAACAAACAAACAAACACACAGAAAATAGAACCAATCAACCAAAACAAGAAAAGTTTTTAGGCTTGGTGACAGTGGAAGATAGGGAGGAGATGTGAGTAAGAACAGGATACTGCAAAAAAGAAACCGTAAAGGCAAACTAACAGGGAATAAATGGCAATTTAATATTCCTCCTTACCATGTGTCTGTAAGTAAAACCCCTCCTTCTCCCTCAAGGTCTTACTCTCAATCTACTGCTGCTGTAACATTGTCCCCTTGCTCCCCATTCACTACAGTGACAGAACCTACTTCAAGGGTCAAGTTTGAGTAGATTTTGTAGTGTATTGTGCTGTAGATTGGATGCCTCCCCCGACCCCTCAACCTCAGTGAAGCTTAAATCTCCACTGTAACTGTTGAGGGTGGGAAATTCTGCTATGAATTGAAAGGCAGGACCTTGAGGAGGTGACTAGATTCTAGGACCATGCTGTCATGAATGGGTTAATAGTGGTCAGGGGCATGGATCTGAGGGCTTTAACAGAAGAGCATATGAGAGGCTAGCCTCTCCCTACTCCACCATTTTCACAATGTGATTCCCTGCTGTCACTGAAGTCACCACCAAGGAAAGCCTTCACCCGATGTGTTCCCTGGACTTTGGACTTCCAGCCTCTAAAACTGTAAGCAATAAATTTTGTTTCCTTATAAATTGCCCAATTCCAGGTATTTTGTTATAAGCAACAGAAACAGACACGTACACATTGGAATGTCTCCTCTCCTCCCCCATCTTTCAATTAAAGTCAAAAGCTTTGAGGCCAAACCAAGGTCTGTCATTTCCATTTTTCCCATTGTTTCTGCATTCTAGCACATTTTTCCATGCCATCTTCTCTGCCATTACAGTCTTCACTTGGCTTTCTGCCAAGCTTTCCAACTAGGACTTGCTTAAAAACACTGTCTTTCTGGAAGACTTTCACCACAAACGGAATCTAAATATAAGTGCTACACTATAAGCTCCCTTATCCAGTAAATGTCACCAATCTTCTCCATTTTATCGAATCCTCTAGTATTTTATCTTCTTTTATACTGAAATTTCAGTGGGCAAAGACCAACTCCACATTGGTATATTTAGAATTGCTGGATTTCTAGTGCTCAGATGGCTTTCTACAATGCTGGTCTGGCTGTCTACAAAGCTGGTCAGGGTTCTAATCCTCCCAAGCAGATTGGGGGAAGATTAGGGGTTGCACTCACCCTCGTTGCTAATCCTGATGTAATCATACATCAGAATCTTCCTAAGCTATAGCAAGACATTCAAGGTTACACCCCAGCCTCCTGAGAACATGACGCCGATAGCATTCCCAGATATGCAATGAGAAGTGTGGGTATAGAAGGACCTCTCTACAGCTAGTTCTAGCTCAGAACAGGTTATTGACTGATAACATATTTTATCCCTTCCTTACCTCCTCTGTGTGATTTGTCCTCAAGAAGATTTTTAAAAAGTACCTAAGTAAAGACAGGGTAGCCCAGATGGAATCCCCAGAGAACAAATACCTGGACTTTTTTTGCCAGCTTCTTCTGGGGCTTCCCATAGGACCACTTTATGTATTATGCACAGATGCTATATACCTATCACTTGGTACATGAGTCTCTTACTCTAGGAGGTAAGGATATATCCAATAAACCACTTGTTGCCAATTTAGAATCCCTTCCACCTTTGCTCTTTACTGTTCCTGCCCTCTCCAAGGTTACCTACCTGAGAGTGGAGTTGCAAGCGTATTTTGTCTCTCCTTGAGAGCAGGAACTTTGCCTTAGGCAGCTTTCTGCTCTCCATAGTTTCTTACAATAGTTCATGATATACTTTAGTTGCTCATTAAATATATGGAACACTGAGGAATAATATAAAGGTTATATATCTCTTGTTCAAAATATGTGTCATTCATGAAAATAGCAACCTTGAGAAATGAGAAATTCATGATGGTTAGGTCACGCTTCTCACATGAACAGGGGTCAAGGGAGCAAGTATGTTCAATTACAACGGGCAGGAAATGATGTTGTATCACTAGGCTGAGACCTCAGGTGAAGAGCACCTTTTTTCTAAGCTTCCACCCAGCTCTAGAATTTTGCTATATTTCCCTTCCTTACTGGCTCTCTCTCTTTTTAGTCCATTAACCTGACCTGATACTAAAATAAATATCTGAATGAAAGCAAGAGTCAGCGGCCAGATGCATAAGGATTGCCTAGGGCCATAAGTGAGCCAGAAGAACAGCTGCTTTTCTCAACACCTGCTGCTCAAAGGAGTGAATAAAAATGGCAGCTCTTCACCTAATTTCACGACCATAATACATACCAGGCAATAAGCCTATATATTCACAAGTGCATCAAGAGTCACAGTTACACAAAACCAGAATAAATTAGGGGCCACACAAATTAAAATCAAATCACAACCACATTTATTTATTGCTCTTTAAAATAACCACATTTATTGCCCCTTCAAACAAAAATGGGCAATAAAAGTAATTGCAGATATGGAGTGGGGGGATCCTAATTGTCTACGTCTTCTTTAACTTGCCTCTTCTTGCTCTGGAATCCCCATTCCTGCCAATGGTGGGGTGAAGTGGAAATGACAGGGTCCTTAAATTTGACAACTAAGGGTATTTTAGTTTTTTGCCAGGGTCTCTTCTGCTTTTCTATTCTGATTCCTGCCTCTTCCCTTCACCCAGTAGAAAGGGTGTTCCCTTGAGTGCAACCTCAGTTATTTCTCACTCTGTGATTTATTCTTTGTCAGTCCTTAAATATTGATTGTCCATATTTAAAGAGAAGTTCTTTTAGATTTTAAGGAATTCTTTTCTCTTACTGGCAAAGTTGCCTTTCGAGACCATTGCACTGAGACAAAATCAATTTAGAAGTTGGTCAAGCTAAATTAATATCCTCTTAGTTCTGGGTGGCATCCTTTTTCTCTTGAAGCAGTAAATGGGCAAACAGACAATGTGTTTTATGAGAAATTTTAAAAATACACGAACCTAATAGATAAAGCAGATGTGGGAGACTAGAAAATAAAGTGGAGTTGTGAAAGGAGAAAAAGAGAAATGGAAGGCTGAAAGAAATAGAAGAAAAGGAGACAAAGACTGGAAAGGAAATGAACAACAAAGGAGACAGAGAGAAGGAAGCAGAAGTAAGAAGGAAAGAGGGGACAAAATAAGACTAGAATACGGACGCTGAGACGTGAGTGTCCCCCACCCAGCAGGAAGGTCCTAGGCTGCTCTCTTCGACGTGCCATCCTTCACACCAAAGTTCTCCTTCCATGAAGCAAATCACAGCACGGCCCCTCTGCTGCGGGCCTGTTTGGCTTCTGTGGCTCAGAGTGCAGGGTCTGCAGAGCTGTCCCACAGCCACCCTAGGAACCATGGGCAGAAGCCCTATCGACAGCCCACATACCTCTCCCTTGCAGTCCCTCTCCCCACTGCACCACCCCCTGTTTTGTTCCCAACATCCTTCTTCCCTTTTCTACCTGGTTGATTCCTAATCTCTTCTCAAATGGCACATCCTCCAGAATACCTTCTACATCTCTTTCCATCCTCTTAAGTGCCCTTACGGTGACCCATGGATAATTCTCACACTTATAAATCTGCCTATTAAACCCCTATAACCAGGCTGGAGTCACTTCATTTTTGTAGCCCCAATGCCTATCTCAGTGACTTATGTACATGTAGTAGCAACTCAAAACTCAGTATGTAGTTTTAAATAAGCTTATTTCAACCACTTTCTTATTCCCTAAAAGTCCCTAAGAGCTGGCCCTACTGCACTATGATATTGATGAAGACAGGAGCCCAGCCCTCCTTATACTTTACCACGCTCCTTTACTGCCTCTTATTTCTTACTTGTTGGCTCTGGTCCCACATTCCACGCAGGTCCAGGTTGACACACACTGGAGGAGTCATTTTCTTGTATCAGACCTGAAATACAGTTGTAGCCTTCCATACTTAGCTGTCGTTCTTTAAATCATGGACATTATAACATATAAATACCCTCTGCCTCATCTACATGAACTGCATTGTTCATTGATAATCAGGGAATTACAACCATTTTTTCTTGTGCCTACAAACCATTTACTGCACTCCATATTTCCATCATCAATACCTCCCTTTACACACAAGTGATTCTTCACTGGGGGTGGCTGCACATTTCTACAGAAAATCTTTCAAAATCCCAAGGAGGCAGGGTGAGGGACTTCAGAAAGTTCACGGAAAGATTTGTATCATCTTTTAATTCTATTTTTCCATAACCTTTTTGAAGTACCCTCATGTACTTTGCAGATGTCTCTGCTGTGGGCTAAATATTCATGTCTCACCAAAAATTCTTATGTTGAAACCCCAATCCCCAGTGTGACGGTATTTGGAGATGGGGCCCTTGGGAGGTAATTAGGTCATGACGGTACTGTCATGATGGGATTACTGCTCAGATGAGAAGAGAAAAGAGAGCATGCTTCATCTCTCTCTTTCTCTCTGAGTGTGAAGATACAGTGAAAAAAAGGCCAGGAAGAGGGTCTTCTCCAAGCACCCAACCATGCTGCATCTTGGACTAACAGCCTCCAGAACGGTGAGAAATAAGCATTTGTTGTTTAAGCCACCGTCTTTGGTATTCTGTTACAGCAGCCCAAACTGACTAAGACAGCTCCCTGGGAGTATAGACTCTGCAGTTTAGAAGCGTGACAAAAAGAGCAGTGCTGAGTGAAGGCAGCCTTCCATTCTAAACTAGGCACAGGTTGGGTTGCGTCTGATGCTAACGCTTTCCTGAAAGATGTTAGCACACAGGAGAAAAGTGGTAGGCTGAAAAATAAAAACGCATTGCCTAAACAGTCTCCCTTCCAAAGGTGCAACTTTTTTAGAAAATAAAACAACCAAAGTCCTTGGACTTTTCTGGCTATTGTGTAATTAAAAGAGCAAAGGATATAGTAAGTGCAAGAAGTTCAAGAGTTACAAGAGCTCTGTGAATGAGATTACACCCTAAAGCTTTCTATGCCTACGAACGTATCCTACAATTGCAACAACAAGGAGGAAAGACTATATTCCCAGCTATAAGGAGTTCTAGAATAATTTCAGGGCTTACCATTACATGAACGAATTTCACCCACTTTTCAAAATCTCTTCTCTTTATGTTCATTATCTATCTCCTACTATCAAAAGCTCTCATATCCCCTAACATAGGGTCATAGTAGCTATCTCCCTAATATAAAATATTGCCTTGCAAAAGGTTACTCTTCTACTGCTTTATGACACTTATGTGTGAGTCACACTGAGGGAAGGAAGGAAGGAAGGAAGGAAGGAAGGAAGGAAGGAAGGAAGGAAGGAAGGAAGGAAGGAAGGAAGGAAGGGATTAGATAGTACTCGATAGTTAAAAAGAAAAAGGAGGAGGAGGACAGAGAAGAGGAAGAGGAAAAAAGAACATCTCGGAGTCCACATTGTATCAAAGATTTCTTCATCTCTTTTTTATGAATGAAGGAGCTTTTCAAAACGATAGGCATTCTCACATAGTCTGCCCTCTGCTGGTGGGTTTCCTATTCCGACATCAGTCAAGTCACCTGTTTCTGATCTGGGAGTTATTCCAGATAAATCTGGAGTTCTCTCCAGACTAGGGTACTCAGATTAATTACAGGACATCCTGTTAAAGTTTCATTTCAGATAAACAGCAAATGTTTATTTAGTATAAGTATATACTATGCAATATTTGAGACATACTTATATTTTAAAAATCTGTTGTTTATCTGAAATTCAGATTTAACTGGGCATCTTGTGTTTTTATTTGCTAAATCTAGCAACATTACTCCAGACAGTCTGGGATTTTGGACAACCCTACCAAACCATAGCTCAACACTTAGACATAGTAACAAAATTCATGCCAGCCCTAATATCTTTCAGATACATAAGACTATTCTATTTGGCCACTAATCAAGATCTGGGTTTTCCTGTGATAAATATTGCTCCCTGTTTCTCATTCCAGGGAAAGCTACCATCTAAATTGGTCTTCAGTGTCTTCTGCATACCACTGGACTATACTTTTAATTATCTGTGGTGCGAGGGGAATGCTGGGACAGGTTCTGCAGCAGAGATATAGGAGCTCATGACTGCTACTCCTGGAAACTGAGATTTTACCAAAAAAAGCAAATTTTCCTAGGTAAGTCTTGTGCTTCCAAATACCTACCCTGTTACCTGAGAATCTTCCCAGAGATGGCACCTTATATCAAGCAAGAGCTTTTGAGGGGAGGGGGGGAAGGAGTTTGGGAGAATGGGGGGGTGCACTTGCTCTCTGATTCTCCTTCTTTGGCAGGAAGGTGTAGCGAGCAGAGGACACCTGCTTGACAAGCATATCCTTGGGCCCCCAAGAAACTCTTACCTGTCTCTCTACTAGAGCTACAGGTGCGAAATGGAATGTTGAGCCAGAGAGTCAGTAAAAGGAGGAGGGCCAGAATCAAACAGCAGGACAAGGAAATCAGAGCGCTAAGGGAGATGAATGCAGGGAAGTAGACGTTCAACAGGTCATCTGGAGTATTTGCATGATTAGCCCCGGCAGACGGCCTTCCCACAGTGTGTCTTTTCTATCCTCTCAGTGTGGCAGTGGAGGGTAGAAAGAGCTGAGGATCCAAGGCTGGAGCAAAAGAGGCCTGGGCTATGCCATGCTCCACGTCACCCAAATGTTTGCTTTGTCACAGACTGACCCCAACTTTAAAGACACGGGTAAGAGGCTCACTTCCATCTTCACAAATAGTCTTGTCAAGATTTTGTAATGCTCGAGTATTTGGGAATGAACTTAAACTGCCTCCTAGATTACTAATTCTCTGAACTTTCCTCCAGATTCAGTCCTATTTCCTAAGCCTTAGAGCATTTCCATTACTCCCCTCTGGTCTCTTTAATTCCGGCATGTACAGAAGCCTTGTCAGATCCTGGGAAGATGCTATTGTGAAGAGAGCCCTGGGTTAATCACCTCCGACCTGATTTCTAGCTGGGAGTCCAGAGTTCCCAGGACACAGACGCTGCCCGGCCACTGACTTACTTGCCGTCACTCAANGTCTTGTCAAGATTTTGTAATGCTCGAGTATTTGGGAATGAACTTAAACTGCCTCCTAGATGACTAATTCTCTGAACTTTCCTCCAGATTCAGTCCTATTTCCTAAGCCTTAGAGCATTTCCATTACTCCCCTCTGGTCTCTTTAATTCTGGCATGTACAGAAGCCTTGTCAGATCCTGGGAAGATGCTATTGTGAAGAGAGCCCTGGGTTAATCACCTCTGACCTGATTTCTAGCTGAGAGTCCAGAGTTCCCAGGACACAGACGCTGCCCGGCCACTGACTTACTTGCCGTCACTCAACCCCTTTCAGCTTCAGTTTCTCATCTATAAAAAAGAAATAGCATTACTATGGTAATGAATGAGTCCCATGGAATTCCCTGGAGTGGTGGGGCTGGGGCGGGGGGAGGGGAATCTCTGCCCCGGGTGGGTCTGAGTGCTCACACTACAGTATCACTAATCACACCTGCCAGACAGAACTTCAAGGAAAGCCTTTTCATTTCAGAAAACGACGACCGGTAGCCAGAGGGTAAAGTCCCAACTGCCTCCCTGATAAAGTATTGGGGAGACAAGATGTCTTCAAGTGTGATAGACATTGCTTCCTGCTTTGAGAGATGTGTGGGGTGAGACGGGATGTCTGCTTTTGATGCAATCTTAGTTAATCATTAAGAGCTTGCTATAAAGGGAAAACAAAGTTAGTTCCATAGTGTAAATGCAAGTAATAAGGGGGGTTTTCTATGTTTACACTGCCACTGAAAATAATAACAAAAATAACATTAATAACTATAATGTGTATCCACAATAATTACANATAGCATTACTATGGTAATGAATGAGTCCCATGGAATTCCCTGGAGTGGTGGGGCTGGGGCGGGGGGAGGGGAATCTCTGCCCCGGGTGGGTCTGAGTGCTCACACTATAGTATCACTAATCACACCTGCCAGACAGAACTTCAAGGAAAGCCTTTTCATTTCAGAAAACGACGACCGGTAGACAGAGGGTAAAGTCACAACTGCCTCCCTGATAAAGTATTGGGGAGACAAGATGTCTTCAAGTGTGATAGACAGTTGCTTCCTGCTTTGAGAGATGTGTGGGGTGAGACGGGATGTCTGCTTTTGATGCACTTAGTTAATCATTAAGAGCTTGCTATAAAGGGAAAAAAAGTTAGTTCTATAGTGTAAATGCAAGTAATAAGGGGGGTTTTCTATGTTTACACTACCACTGAAAATAATAACAAAAATAACATTAATAACTATAATGTGTATCCACAATAATTACAGTAATGAAATAATAACAGTCATGGCTTCAAATAGCAGGTAAGAAATTCTCGACCTGAAGGCAAATAACTTCTAGTAGATATAAAAGAAACTGGCCAATGTCCTAGGCTTTCTGTCCTAAAAATATTGACCCAAGGCCCATCAAGGGACCCCTCAGGGAATCCCAGCTTCAAGAGGATAACTGAGTGGGAGGCCTGGACATCACTTACCTTAGGGACTCTTTAAGTTGTCCCATGTGGAGATGTTGGCCTTTGACCTTTAAACTATCGCCAGACATTTCTTAGACCCTCTTGTTTATACTTTTCTTTAAAAAAAGAAAAGCAACATTCCACTTACCTAATTTTATTAAAATTTTGTGCTTTTAAATACTTTTTTTTTTTTTTGTCTTTTTGTCTTTTTCCGTATCCGGCAACAGATCGCAACCCTCAGTGTTGCCCCCATACCGGACCGGGGACCAGCAATGGG
>NW_007728334.1:237933-238893 GCF_000696425.1 Galeopterus variegatus
TTTTTTTTAAATGATGAGAATGATGAAGATAATTTAAGTCCTAGGTTAAAGAGGTTGGATTTCTTCCTTTTTGTAGTTAAACCAACAGTGATATTTTTAAGCCCCCCATTACCATTCCTTCCAGAGTTCAACTTCTGAATTTAAAACTTTCAAGCTAAGCAAACGAGAAGATCCACAGGCTAATGTCTCCCGGGTAACAAATCTTACCCCAGTGGCCACACAGCTGACCTGCTGCAATGGTATCGTCTTCTCATATTGTGTTCTTAATGGAATCCTTGGGTAAATCTCTGCCCCAGGACTAAATCTCCAGGCTCTTGACTTGCAATGATTTTTCCTTCCTAAGGAAACCTACATTGTAGCATTTTTTCAACTGAAGTCACTGTGTCCATCCCTGTAAAAGATCTGCACTGAGGGAGAATAAATAATATGTGAAAATCACCAGCTTAAATATAAATTTCTCCAATCTATTGGTAAAGGACTTGGCCCTTTTGTTTGAGGTCAAATGAGACTTTGCCTGAGAATAGGACTTTAAAGACCAAGTGGGGTGGACTGGGGAGGACAGAGATCAAGTCACCCTCTTTGCTTGCTGAATTGTGGCCCCAAATTTCCCTTCAGGAGCTTAACTGTAGACAGAGGGCACTACTCTGTCCTCAGCCACCCTTAGTTATGGTGGAGCCAGGCCAGGCAGACAAGGAGATTTCCATCATCAGACAACAGGGCTTCTGCACATTACTGGGGTATGTAAATACTACATGGCGATGCATACAACCAGGAGTAGGAGGATATTACCCTTTGACTGTCTTTTTCACTTGGGTCTAAAAATATTTTTTCTATATATGATTAAAAGATTTTAGGCATTCTCTAGCCCAGAGAAAGAAAGTTCCCTAATTTTTAAAATCCTAAATCTATTTTAATCCCTTTGTGGGGCTATAGATGACCTCATCACTATAAACACTAGAT
>NW_007728334.1:239441-251057 GCF_000696425.1 Galeopterus variegatus
ATATGATTAAAAGATTTTAGGCATTCTCTAGCCCAGAGAAAGAAAGTTCCCTAATTTTTAAAATCCTAAATCTATTTTAATCCCTTTGTGGGGCTATAGATGACCTCATCACTATAAACACTAGATATGAACCTCCAGCACACTGAATAAATGGTGCAGAGAGCGGGAGCCCCATCAGAGCAGAAATACTCAATGTTATCACATAGGTATAATCTTAAGTCAACCAAAATATCATGAACCTTCCAATAACATCCATTAAAAGCAGCTACATTAATCTACAGTTAAGCTAACGTATCATTTTAAATCATCCTGCTTCTAGCATGATTAGTTTTTTTTAAAATGGTTAACTTCTCTTAGTATATATGTTTCCTTCAACCCCCTTTCCTTGTCATAAGAAATAAGAAAATTTTGACAAAGCCAGAGATCATCCTCAAGATTACTTTTAGAACTGAGAAGGAAACACCTAATCGGAACCCTAATTTGATAATCCAGGCTCATCTAGAATTCCAGAAACTAAAAGAATAGTACACCTGAATTGTATATGATTAGAAATCTCAACTTCATATAGGAAGAGTCCTCTAAACCATTGGTAGACGTGCTCTTTCCTGTAACCTTTCACTCACCTACCCTTGCGGATTGAATTGTTCCCCCAAAAGATAAGTTATACCAGTACCCTTGAATATGAACTTATTTGGAAATAGAGTTTTTGCATATGTAATCAAGTTAAAATGAGGTTATTAGGGTAGCCCCTAATCCAATATGACAGGTGCCCCGATAAGAAGAGAAGAAGAGACAGAGACATATACAGGGAGAAGGTCATGTGATGACAGAGGCCCAGACAGGAGTGCTGAAGCCACCAACCAACCAAGGAAGGCCAGAGACTGTCGGCCCCACCAAAAGCCAGGGAGAGGCAAGGAAGGATTCTAGCCAGAGTCTCGGAGAGCTTGTGGCCCTGCTGACATCTTGATTTCAGATTTCTACCTCCAGTACTGCGAAACAAATAATTTCTGTTGTTTTAAGCCATATAGTTTGCAGTACTTTGTTAGAGCAGTTTTGGGAAATGAATACACCTACCTAAGAGAAAATAAAATAACTTTAAGGGCAGGCTTGCATTCTTAATAAATGAGTTCATTATAGATGGGTCAAACCTTTACAAATGTAATATTATCACCAACTAGAATTCCCATTCATTGTGCCCTGAGGTCCACCATGGACAGAACCTGCTCACCTTTCTGCTGCAGTGTCTGAATGCTCACTCTAGTCGCAGTGCTGCACAGTTTACATAGATTGATTGTTGAATCCTTACAGTAGCGCTGTAAGATATACATTATTTTACCCATATTGGAGATTTAAAAAATGAGAGTTGGATTGGTTACACAAGTAACTTGTCCCAGGTCATAAAGCCAGTAAGTAGACAACAGTGATTTAAACCAGGTCTGTTTGATATTCATTCCCAGGCTCTTAACCATAATGCTTATTGATTTTACTTTGCACTTTGTCCAACAATGTTTAACCTTTTCCAATGTTCTTTTCTGTTCATGGTATAGAATATTGTTTTAAACTGGGGGTGAGGAGGAAACCAGAATTATCTCATGGGCACTTTTTAAAACCTTGTAACTCCCTTAAAAATACTAGCAAAGGACTTCAAATATTCTCTCTCTCCTTTCTTTTTCCTCTCTCTCACATCCCACATAACTCCATCCCTTTCTCAAGCTAAATACCACTCACCTGTCCTTCAACTGCCCTTTTTAATGCTATTTATTCAATGATCTTTCCTTGATGTCACAGTCTAGTCGCGGCCTATAATAATCCGACTCCCAGCACTCTGTATTCCTCCTTTGTGGTGCATATTGCAATCAAAATGAAATAATTACTTGGGTAGTGGGATAGACCTGCTAACAGATCAACGGACCTGATAGCACAACTCGCGTGGAAGTTTGGGTAGCTGACTTGTATTAGTTCCATTGCTCTAAGACTAGGAAATATACAGACTTGGCTGCATCAGCCTGGGGAGACTGCGAGTGAAAATTAAGGAGTGTATTCATGCTCGAGTGTGCTCTCAGTACTGTCCTCTGCCAGCATATCATACGTTTATAAAACTGGAATGGCTCAGTTGAAGGGTCCTGGTCATGTCCTGATTAGACAGTGTGCACAGCTGCTCCTGTCTCGGTACAGCAGGCTTTGCTTGGAGGGGGGCAACTGATTCCAGAAGATCTGATATGACCTTCTCACTCAGTCTTATCATCCACAACTGAGGCACCTGCGAACTCATTTCTTTGCAATTGGAGATTATTGACATTCCTTCTCTCTACTGTGTGTCTCCCTATGATGATTTCCTCCTGAACTCTGCAGAGTAGTAAATCTTATTTCATTCCCCAGGTGATGTTTGCTCTGTAAATAAATTACTGCTAGTAAAATCACTCTTTCAGAATGAAGGAGGATGTGAGCATCAATCTCCTAACTTTTCTCAGGAATTCCTGAAAATTTTGATTGTAACAAACATGGATGATAGAAAACAAATTATTTCTCTAAGGATTAGTCCTGTATGTATAAAATAATGATGACAGAGGAAAATGTAGGCTGATCCTGTTAATCCCAGTAAATGACAAGAAAAATATCTCAATTCACTCCATCTTCACTTAGGTATTTGCCTTAGTTTATACACCTCTCTGGCAAGGAGCACAGATTGTTTAGGTGTCAAGCCTTAAATTTACAGTCACTTTGCTCTAAATATTCTATGTATCCAATATATTGCTTACCTTTTTTCCAGAGATGTAGATGCCAAGATTGGCAAAGATACTGCCAAAGATCCATTTTACAAATCTCAGGCTGGTGGTCCACAGGCTGCATCCAGTCTATAGATGTATTTAGTTTAGGCTGCATATTTTAAAATTAAAACATTTTTTAAATGTTTTAATTTGTCAGGTTTACTTGTAATACTACTGCATAATAAACAAGCCCAAATCTCAATGACTTAGAATCACGAGCATTTCTTATTTACTCACAGGTATGCCTTTTGGCTGGGGCTCTGCTGGGCACAGCAGGAATCGACTGGCATCTCCTGGGATTGACTGAGCTTGGATCCAAACGGCAGGTAAGGCTCCAGTCTGCTCCATGTGTCTTCTCAGAATGGGACTGCAGAGTGAGCCTTTCTCAAGGTAAATGCAGGAGCAGAAGAGGAGTGGGAAATAAAAGCCTTTTCTCAAAGCTACAGCTTGCCCTTTCCCACATTTCACTGGGAAATCCAAGTCACATGGCCAAATCCAAAACCAATGAGGTAAGTGACATGTATTCTATCTGTTCTCTTGAGAAGCCCTAAAGAATTACATGGCAAAGGGTGTGGATGTATAATTCTTCTACAGGGAGGAATAAAAGGCTGAGAACAATAACCCAAACTAACACAGTTGCTAACATTTAAAAATTAGGACGGTTTCCATAAATACCAGAATTTACAGCTTTTCTTGTAAAGTTAGAAGATTTAGTAATAGGAGCCCAGAGCTCAAAATATAATCTATCCATATTAGTGAGGGTCTTCCAAAGAAACATTACCAATAGGATGGATGGATAGATAGATTAGATAGATAGATAGATAGATAGATAGATAGATAGATAGATAGATAGATAGATAGAGAGATAGAGAGATAGAGAGATAGCTATCAGAGACAGAGAATTTATTGTGGGAATTGGCTCAGGCCGTCTTGAAGGCCAAGCAGTCCCATGATCTGCCATCTGTAAGCTGGAGAACCAGGAAAGCCAGTGGTATAATTCATTCTGAGTCCAAAGGACCAAGAACTGGGAGTAGCAATGTCTGAAGACAGGAGAAAAGGCATGGCTCAGCTCAAAAAGAGAGAGCAAATTTGCCTTTCCTCCACCTTTGTGTTCTATTCAGGCTCTCAAGAGATTGAGTGATGCCTGTCCACAATAGTGACAGCAATCTTCTTTACTCAGTCTACTGATTCAAATAGTAATTTCTTCCACAAACACCCTCACAGACACACAGAGAAATAATGCTGTAACAGCTATCTGGGTATCCCTTAGCCCAGTCAAGTTGAAACATAAAATTAATCATCACAAGTCCACCACTTGTCAACTTGGCACCCATACACATCTCTTTAAACCACCCTTAATCTCCTAATAAAGAAAATAACAAGGTCATAATTCTACCTAACATAATAGAAGTATTCTACATACAATCGAAACACACTAACCCCCTTCCCAGAGAGAAGGTAAAGTCCTTGAATGATGTTTACTCTTCTGATATTCCATAACTTAAATAATATAATGTAAAATTAACAACACTTAAGTACTGACATAAAGTCAAAACATCTTCTGTTACATGATGAGCAAATAAGAAATAAACAAAGATATTTGTTTAATATGTGTATATATATGCACACATTTTCCTTAAAAAATGAGGAAATACTCATGACAATTACAGCCCTCATTTCTGTAACTGGTCATGTGGTCATAGCTGGCATTTATAACTATCTTCTCTTCCTAACCATTCTGTTTTCTCTTTGCCTTCAGCAAGTATCTCAGCTGCTCACCCTATCCTATTTTCAAAAAGGGACCTATAGAAATAGGACCCCCAAAAGTAGAGCAAGTAGCTCTTGATCTTTGAATCAAGATCTATGAATTAATAATTATTCACACCAGCAGGTGCTCGTAGTCTAATGGAAAGCCCACTGTGTCCTTATGTCTGAATTCAAATCCTGGCTTACCACCTGCTACCTGTGGAACCTTAGGCAAGTCACTTAATCTCTCAACTTCCATTTCTTCATCTCGTAGGGTTTTAGTGAAGACTAATTGAGATAATACACATAAAAGTTACTCTGTGACCTGAAACATGCTAAGCAGATGTTGGTTGTCATTATTAGCAAAGCTCACCTAGTGAAACTCAAATTACTATTTAAGGAAATGACCAATTTGCATAGCCACCTGGATTTTTACTGTCAACGACATTGACTGGGATTCAAATGCTTTAACAGCAGGGTTATTTCACTCACTGAAGATCCAGCTGGTGTAGCAGTTTGGGATATGCATGAAAAGATGCTTGGAAATACCTGCTGGTCTTTCAGCCATTGTGCTATAAAACCAGGTAGGGGAATCCTTTTATCATTTCCACAGCAAAATATGCTTTAAACCCACTTACAGAGCCAAAATTGTCAGACCAAATTCCACTTGTGATGAAATCCAACCAGGTTAACATGTTCTTTCCTTGTTAACCACCTAGGCTTTTCTGGATGAAATCCTACAGCCCTAAAACAGGCAAAACTTGACTTAACTTCAAGGAAAGTTTTGGATTTCAATGGACCTTTGAAGTTCCTTCAAAAGAGATAAGGACTTCAATGAAAGGTTTGCCTATACAGAGGACTACAGAAGCAGACCATTTGTAGAAATTCAGTTCATCTAGGAGCAGAAGTTGTCTGGTAAAAATTGGTTCGGTAAGGAGGGGCTAAGTGAGGCATGTAAGTTCAAATTTAGTAGAATGAAAACAAGTCAATTTTAGATGATTGAACTTTGTTGCTCTGGATTTTTCCTCTCATGTTATAAAAGCAAGACTTTGTTTTTATTGCCATGAAGACCAATTTAATAATTGTAAATTAGAGCCAACATATACTATACAAAATTTAGGAAATGCCTTGCACATAATAAGTTGTCTCTATATATTTATTCAATTATTTAATTAACAACAAGTATTTTAAAATAAAGATTTCCACAAAGGCTATGAATTCAGACTTTTACCCATGAACAAAGAACTTCAATTTATAAGTGCATTCTTCAACACTAGATAAGCTAAAGTGGCAATTCTTCAAATAGTTTTTATCACACAATATTTTCTAAATCAAGCTAATAATAATTGCATATTGGGAATCTTTATCTCAAAACATTTTTAGCAGGGCACATTATGCTGTAGCTAAATCATTTTTACTGTGGAAGTTATTGTTTTCCAAGCTGCAAGAAGTGTCAAATGGTACCACAGGAAGTTAATTATAGCAAATGTGTTTAACCAGAGCTCACTGCAAAAAAGATTCCATTGAGTAGCTGTAATATATATGCACACACATGTATAGGTGTATATATACACACATATATGTATGTATATACACACATGCACATATATATATGGAGAGAGGGGGGAGAGAGAGAGTTGACACTTCATAATTAGGATTTTCTTTCTGGAATATGATTCTTGAATATGTATTGGAATTCCTGGAGTCCTGTCAACTTGGAAGGCAGTAACTCTATCAGGGATGAACCAAAGTATTCTCTCCTTAGCTGAGAAAGTTATTATTATACTAACCCATCCCTACTAGAGATTATTAGAATGTTTTCATCTGGAAGTTGTAATAAGATTCAGCAATGGTCAAAACAGCAGTTTTAAAACACAATACTTTTTTTCCAGAAAAAAAACCAGAACATTGTATTCTGTGCTGAATTCTAATACTTCCTAGGAATCTAAGGGTTTTATTTAGTCCACAGATTAAGATCTTTGAGTAAATATAATAAAAATACTTTAAAGGTTATGTATCAACAAGGTGTCAGTGTGCATAAGGATGAAGTATTCTAGTCATAATTAAATTTCAAATCTAATTATAATTTGAGGCGTTCTTTTAATTACATTGCAATATTTTCTTTTCCTAGGAAGATGAGTGGTATAGCATCTTTTATCTGTAATTTTCATTTAATTAAAAATGTAAATAAATCAAACCTCCTTCTTAAAAATATTTACTTTGCACATAAAAAAGAGGATTTATGAAGTTGGGTTTTATCTAATTAATCATATTTACTTTGAGCCATAAACATATGATGCACGAATACATGGGAGTAGAGGTCTAAATTTCCCTAAATATTATTAAGCAGGAAAAAAAAATGTTGACAGTAATTATATTTCTTGCCAGTGAGAATTTTTCTGTAGCTTCTGGCAAAGTCCTACTAATCCTTCAAAGCCAAGTTCAAATGTTACCCCCTTTGTGTAAAGCCTTCCCTAAGTCCCAAAGTCAAATTCAGGGGTAGGCAACTGAGCCACAGCCAGCAACTTAAATCCATAAGGGGCACTAAAATATCCCTGGGATTTTACAAAATCCTTGAAGAAGAGTCTTTATAAGAGTTCCTCAGAAAGAGGACTTCATGTCCTTAGAAAGAAACTTGAGCCACTGGGGGTAGAAGGTAAACTCCTCTACTCTGCCCCGCCAACTGGCATATTTGAATATCAGGGATCACTCAACTGCCTCCTAAGAACCCAGCTCCTTGGCAAACTTTGGTTCTCCACCATGGGCTGTACAAGCTTACAGCTCAAATGGGATTCCTGGACAATAGAAGAGGTCTGGGAACAGACTCGAGTGTTTCTTCTCTGCCTTACCCCATACCCCACAGTAATAGGCCTTTTTTCAAAATTAATGTTAAGTGCATACTTGCAAACACCTCCTGCTTTCGTTTCTTTATACTACTTATGACATCAAACCATAGAATATGAACTAGGAAAGGAGAGATGTGAGGACATGAAGGTGTGAGGCACAGTCAAAAGTTGATAAGATCAATGAATGGAGGAACCTATGGGGCAGAAGGAATTTTAGAAGGAAAAGAGAGTTGGAAATGGGAGTGGTTGATCAGAAAGTGGGAACTCGAAATTGAGATTATAGAGAGGTTGTAGTTGTCGGTAATGATGAGGTTTGGGCTATGACAAAGGAAACAATGGCTGAGGTGGGGTAGAGGATAAGGTCACGGGAGCAGAGGAGACCAAAAGGAGCAAGGGATTAGAAGGGTCATCCTCAAGAATAATGAAATCCCGGGCCGGCCCGGTGGCGCACTGCTACAGTGCGCCGCTTGGGAGTGCGGTGGCGCTCCCGCCGAGGGTTCGGATCCCACATACAGACCGGTTCCTGCTCACTGGCTAAGCGAGGTGCAGGGCGCAGCACCGAGGGTTGCGATCCCGTTGCCGGTCCCGGTCCGGTACGGGCGCGACACTGAGGGTTGCAGTCCGTTGCCGGACAAAAAAAAGACAAAAAGGAAAAAAAAAAAAAGAATAATGAAATCCCCAAGAATTGTGACAGACTATGTTGGAGACAGTGACAGCCAGCCAGGAATGCAAATGCTGAAGGAATTAGGGAGAATGGCTCTGGGTGCCTTAGAGGATGACAACAAGGAAGAGGTAGTAGTAGAGAGCTTGTGGTCTGATGACTTCACACTCAGGAATAAGGAAGGACGTCTGGAAGTGGTGATGAGAGAAGGGCATCTCACCTACATCCATGCAGCAAGGAGAGAACGAAAACAGGTTTCAGCTGAAAGGGGAAGTCGTGCCTTTCTTTATGGGAGAACTAGGTCTTGCAGCTAGTGAAGTGAAGTGATGCGGGTCTGATCAGAAATAAAGGGAATGTTCACAGAAGGGTTGGAAGATAGAAGGGATTTTTGCTGATGGCTGATTATGAGTTCCAGGAGACAGAGTGGAAGAGCTGCAGAGATGGGAGATGGGATCATGGAAGAGAGTGTGCAGAGCTATAAGAACAGTAAGAGTGGAGTTAGAGGATCACCTTGCACGTTGGGCTTCTTGAGGTACTGAAATAAATAGGGTTATTAAAGAATGAAGTTAGATTAGTCCTGATGGTCTCAAGATGAGGGTGGTGATGAGGCTGTGAGCTGTTCAGGAAAAGGGAACATGGGTCTGCCAGGATCTGTAGAGTGCAAGGGTCCTTTCTTTAGCCTGTTTGGAGGCTGTGACAAGGCAGGCTCCGCCAGACCACCCTCTCTTGACTTCTGGAACAGTGAATATTTTTGAAGATAAAAACGATAAATTCGTAGTTTTTTTTGTTTTTTTTTTTTTTTAGAAAAAATTCAATAGCTCTTAGAAGTGAGTCTCCGAAGACCAGTGGACAGTGGTGATGAGTATCTTCTAAGGTTTCACACTGGAGAAATATCTTCTGATCTTCGATGGCCCAGATGCTACCCCTGCATTTTCAAAGGGTGATCAATAATCAGAAGACATTCCTTCTAGTATGAAACCTTAGAGTCTCCAGATTTTATTTTATTAAGAAACCATTACTTTTGAAAGGGATTCATATTAAAAACCACCGGATTCATTGATCTGTCCATGAGAACACTCTTGTCCCTGAAATATTTCCTTGTCTCCATCAAGTCCTTGATCATAAGTGACCTTCTGACCAGGCCTTCATGGACCACTCTATTTGAAAAAGCTACCCACTTTCTCTTCCTTCATAACATGACTTTATAGCTCTTTTGTTTCTTTAGTGACAGTCCTGCCATCTCCCTCTCCATCCCCAAACTAGAGGATAACCTCTATGAGGACAGGGATGTTTGCCAAAATGGAATTTGAGCCTGATTTTTAAGAGCCTGATTTTTCTCTTACTCTATAGGAAATGATTTTCCATGGCAGAAAACCTTGGAGTACAATGAGTGTTCAATATAGATTTGTTAAATAAATCTGGCCTCATCTCTATTTTTCCAGACTCATGCTGCTCCCCATATCAAATGATTCAGCCACAGCAGACTGCTTAGGGTCTTCTTCACTGTGCTCTTCCGTGTCTTCCTGCTTTTCCTCAAGTAATTCCCTGCACCTGCAATGCACCTCTCCCACATTCTCCATTTATGGAATTTTTATGCATCTTTCCAAACCCAATTTAGATGCTACCTCCTTCATTATTATTGTATTTGATATCAGTATTCTTAAGTCAGTATTAAGATCAGCATTCTGATATCAACAACCAACATGTATTTTTTCTTCTCATTGCTTCCAGAATACTTGACTTGGATGTCTATTTATTATATTTTTATTCTGATGATCATTATAACTAGTTATTCAGGTGCCTGTATCTCCAACAATAATTTTATAAGCCTCTTGAGATTAATGATGAAATCCTAATCATAGTTACATTTCCAAAGGGTTTATCACAATGCCTGGCATATAGTAACACAATAAATACTGCATTGGATTGGAATAAATTACTTTTTTACCTTGCTTTACCTATATAATCACTTAAGCCATTTCCTTCATTCTTATTTCATGATCCAGGTTGTAGAATGACTTGTATATTGTCTCGCCACGTGTGCATAGGCCCTATTAAAGGTTAAATGAGAGCAATAACAAAATCAGTTCTGTAGACTTCTTGACCTTAAAGCTCCCCCACTATATGACTGTTCTGGATGNCATTTCCAAAGGGTTTATCACAATGCCTGGCATATAGTAACACAATAAATACTGCATTGGATTGGAATAAATTACTTTTTTACCTTGCTTTACCTATATAATCACTTAAGCCATTTCCTTCATTCTTATTTCATGATCCAGGTTGTAGAATGACTTGTATATTGTCTCGCCACGTGTGCATAGGCCCTATTAAAGGTTAAATGAGAGCAATAACAAAATCAGTTCTGTAGACTTCTTGACCTTAAAGCTCCCCCACTATATGACTGTTCTGGATGTAGCAATAGCCAGTTTATGCTACTGAACTCAAAAAGGGAGTCCCTCCTACTTCCCCTGAGGATGGGAAAAGGTGAAAACAAGGACCTGTTATGATGTGTGCGAAGACTAGGGACAAGGAGGGAGGGAGTTTCCCCGAGGTGTAAAGTGGTTCAAAGTTTAACCACATTTTAGTTGATCTGATTATGGTTTTCTTCCTTTTGTAAAACGGAGGAAATAAAAGAGTTTGAGGTATAGTTTGTGTTTTGAGTTGAGATTGTTGAAATTAGAGCAAGTGAAAAAATTCTTGACGTCCTGCAGCCCAGAAATAACTATACCTCCTGAAGTGACCTCTCAGAAGCCAATCTAGAGTAAAAATCTAAAAGCTTAAGGTTCTGAAAATAACTCCTCTCCTTCTTTCCTTCTTTTATTCAATCAACAAATTTTTATTAATCACTATGATTTTAATTTTGTAAGGAGGCTCCATGGATGTAAAAGCAACTAAAACAAGGTCCCTTCTTTTAAAGGACAATAACATATTCTTGGTGCCATGATTCAACTATTTGCAGGGAAATTGAAAAGGGACACATCTAACATACATTTGCTGAGGATCTGCTATATATTAGGCCCACTTATGAATAAAACAGTCCCTGCCCTCAAGGAGTTTACAGTTCAGTGGGAAAAACAGGTTAATGCATTTCTATAGGGAATGATAAGGACATATTCTATGTATGTACTAGTCCTACTGGGGAGCATATGGGGAGTGGGTGTAGGTGGGGAGAACAGGAACAACTCCACCTGGTTTGGGAACAAAGAGAGGCACGTGCTTTAAAAGCTCTAAAGCAAAGTGGTGTTTAAGTTTCAGTTCAAAAGATGAGGAATTCACCTGAGTACTTCAGGGAAGGAAATCACGCAAGCATGTACTAGTCAGCTTGTGAAGATCCCCTATAGCCTATTGAGGAGTATCATAGAAATATTCTTGGGGAAGATTGCAGAAAATGTCTTGAAAGTGAAAGCCCCTGAAGGTAGAGACCCCAGTTAGGAGGTAATAGGAATGATTTCTGAGGGTCTCTGAATTTTGGATTTGGGTCAGTGAAATATTTTCAAATATGGAGGTTTGACAAAGGATTGACAAGCTTTATTATGCTAAATAGGACATTTTACAAAAACACTACAACCTAGCATTACAATGATCTCTTAAA
>NW_007728334.1:251608-267571 GCF_000696425.1 Galeopterus variegatus
CTAACACTAAAGATTAGTTTTCCTTGTTTATGTATAATGAAAAATGTTTTAGCACCAAAAAATAAAAAAGTCATAACTATAGATTTTAAAGGTTCATGTCTTTCAGTGAATAAATTTAGATTCATGAAAACCTCACCTTTTAAAATATTACTGTGTTTTTTTGCCAAAAAATAAAAAAGTCATAACTATAGATTTTAAAGGTTCATGTCTTTCAGTGAATAAATTGAGATTCATGAAAACCTCACCTTTTAAAATATTACTGTGTTTTTTTGTTTTGTTTTGTTTTGTTTTTCATTTTACTGTAAATTGTCGAGAAGTTTGTCGTGGCTCAGCATTGCTCCATGTACCCACTTTGAGAAAGCAATGGTCTAGGTGAGACATGATGAAAACCTGGATTTTGTTAGTGAAAGTAAGGACAAACAGAAAAAAGAGAGAGCTCTAGATGACTGAAAAGAAGGGGCTCTTGACAATTATATGTAGGGGGACGGCAGGGGACACAGAGAAGAGTCTAGAATAAATACCAGATTTCAGGTTTGATTATCTGAGTGAATAGCAGTTTCATTAATTAAGAAAGAGAATAAAGAAGAGTTTTGTATAAGTAAAATAAGATTTTAATTTAAGAGATAAAGAGATAGAGGCCTAAAGGGTTTTGCTTTTAAGAATAAAGTTGACATGTCTATTATTGGGAGATAATTCTCATGGTCCTGTAAAGCTTCAGCATGTCTTATAAGCAAAGCCCTGACTTCCCTTCATCCCACACTATCTTTTTAAGGATGTTTGTATAATGAAGAGCCTTGGAATAAAGAGAATTTCTCCCTCCAGAGCAAAGAACAGAATCTTATAAAAGATTCAGTTTCCTTAAATTCAACAGTCCTCTCATATAACACAACCCACTCAATGTTCAGAGAGTCAGTGCAGAAATGCTATACTCTTGCTACTGTCAGTGCTAAGTAATAAACTATCTTTTGTCTCTGACCCAGGAATCTCCTGTCTTCTACTAGCACTCATGAAACCATGGCAAGTTAACACATTAACTTCCAAGTACAGTGAAATCTTAAACCCTTCACAGTTCTTCACATTTACCTTTAAAATATTGCAACATTTTAATGTATATAAATCACCTTATTGTTTTCAGTTTCAGCCCTTATCACATTAAGATCTTAACAATTATCTGACAGTCTCTAACATTTTTCAGATCCTTAGCATGATTAGTGCATTAATTCTGACAATTAAGGAATTGATCATCAGCACTGTGTAGAAGGAAAAATCATGATACCACTCATACATACATGGTTGTTTTACTACTACAATTATTTGACATCTAAAACACTTTTTTTGCATATGGGCACAGTAAAATGAGAATTGAATCTAATTAGCTAAAATCTGACTCAATGTTAACTAAACCTCTTCATGTTCCAGGTTCCACATTGTAACATGAATTAATGGCACAATAGAAGTCCAAAAAGAGTCAGTATCAAAAACAGCCCTGGGAGAGACAGAATAATGATCCCCTGGAACCAAAGATGTTGTTATGTTCTGAATGTGTCTTCCCAGAATTCAAATGTTGACATCTAATTCCCAGAGCACTGGTATTAAGAGATGGGGACTTTGACAGGTGACTAAGTCATGGGGGTGGAGCCCTCATGAATGGGATTAATGCCCTTATAAAAGAGGCCTGAGGGAGCTGGTTTGCCCCTATCACCCTTCCACCATGTGAAGACACAGCAAGAAGGCACCATCTATAAAGCAGAGAGCCCTCACCAGACACCACATCTTTTGGCACCTTGATTTTAGACTTCCCAGCAAATTTCTGTTAATTATAAATTACCCAGTCTAAAGTATTTTGTTATAGCAGCCTGAAGGGACTACGACAGATGTCCATATCTTAATCCCAGGAACTTGTGACTTTATAGATGTGATTAAGTTAAGGATCTTGATATGGGGAGATTATCTTTGGTTATTTGGGTGATCCCAATGTGATTGCAGAGTCCCTATAAGAGAAAGAGGGAGGCAGAGGCAGAGTCACAGAAAGAGATGTGATGATGAAAGCCAAGTTCAGAGAGAGAGAAGATGCTACACTGCTGGCTCTGAAGGTGAAGGAAGGGGCCAAAAGTTGAAGAATACAGGTGGCATCTAGAAGCTAGAAAATGTAAGGAAACAGATTCTTCCCTATAGCCTCCATCTAGAAAGAACATAGCCCTGCCAACAGCTTGATTTGCAGGACTTCTGACCTCCATAACTGTAAGAAAATTAATTTGTGTTGTTTTAAGTTACTACATGTGTGGAAACTTGTCACAGCATCAATAGAAAATGAAAACAAGACTCCCAAGTGTCCCATTCTATTTATACCAAAACCCTTATATATTAACTTAACTTGGTTATTTTTTACACTTTTATTGCTTTCTATTTCTAATGTATGTCCTTAGGCAACACTGGGTTGAAATGAATTCATCTTCTTATACTTGCTCTTTCTCAGTAAGAGGTAGAATCACTTCCAACAAAGTGGAAGGAGAGGGAGTTGTCCTAGGCAGTAAAATGAATGAATGAATGAATGAATGAATAAATAAATAATAAACAGACAAAGCAAAAATAAATAAAGAAATAAAACCACTTTCCAAGGACCAGTAACAGGCCTTCAAGAGGTAAAAATAAATGGAGCAAATATATCTGTACCATGGTCAAAGAAAGATCCAGACTTCCCAATTCCCCTAAATATCTGCTTTTCCTTATTGATCAAGGCAGTGAATTCATCCAATTTGTCAGATCACTCTTTCCATGAAAAAGGAGGTCTTGGTTTAGTGGGTAGAAACTGAGGTCTAGCCAGGATGTATTATTTATATCACCCGTGGGCATGAGCTGACATAGTTCTTGATAGAAATCCGATCCAGATGCTGTGGTCTGTCCAGCCCTCAATCCAAAGGAACTGGGTTTATAAGGAGAGTGCAAGTATGACTCATTTGAACAGAACTCAGGACAATGGTGGGGTGGGGTTTTGAGGAGGATGTTGGAGGGAAAACCTGAAGTAATTCTTATGCTGACACAGTTTTATAAAATTTTCATGGTATCAGACGAAGGCTTAAGGGCAGAGCTTGGAGCTGGCCAGAGCTGCTGCTGAATGGCAGGCTTTGCCCAGTGCTGGAGCTGTTACTATGAATGCACTAACATGCGTTTTCAGCACGTGTTGCTGGGCGTTCCGGAGCTGCCCGATCAAGCAACCCCCAAAACGCAACTCCTCTCGCTTAGCCTGCACTGGAAATGCCATCTCTGGAAGCCACTGTTCCTTGTGACCAGCAGGTACCACCACCATCTCAGGAGTGTCCTCCAGCTCTTTCCATCCCACCCGGCTCTTTTCTTGATTTCCTTGGAAATGGTCAACAGTCCTTATATCATTTCTGCCTCTTCTTGGTTTCAATGAAAGTGTGGAGCTCATTTCAATGTATGACGCTCCCAGGGCAGCCCAGAACATTAACCCAGTTCAGTTTAACGACAACCACTTGCTGTGTGCCAGACAGCATGCTAGGTGTGGGGAAATCAAAGACAAAAGCATGTTCTTTGCTCTTAAGAAATTGACAGTTGAATGATATTTCACCCCTTTCTGGATCATGCATCCCCTGTCTCATAACTTGGAGGGTGAGGTGACTTTAGCTCCTCTTTCCACTCTGCTGAGTATGAGACAGTTTATCCTCCCCAAGTTATGTGGCTGGCAGAGCTGCTCCAGCCTTCCTCAGTTGTGAGCATTTCATGCCTCTCCCACAGCAGCAACCTCTGTGGGATCTATTGGACCTCACTGGGTGAGCATGCTTTTATCATGAAGTTTCTCTATTTGGGGGAGTCAGGATATGTGAAATTGTATTTTCCACTTTGCCTTAATCAGATTTCACTTTTACTCTAGATCCCCAGGTCCAGTGGAGCAATCAGAAGGTCTCCATTTTTCCCAGGAACAGCAACACAAGAGGTTGTCACAAAGTCCCTGGCATTTTTTTTTAACTTTGAGTCAATAGGTATACCACCATTGTCTTTAGTCCTAGAAACCTGCATTGCTAAATATTTATTAGTGACAGAGCTCAAAGAGCTTGCCAGTAAGTATACTAAAAACAAAACCAAGTGTTCCACCCCTCCAGCCCCCCAAAAGTCAATTTCTCATCAAACCGGCCCATACAAAGAAAAAAGCACTTATGTTTTTGCCAGATTGTCAAAGAATAGATCCCGAACCTTTCCAAACAAATGGAGGGGTCATTTTATGTTCTATGTTTGGTTTGACATATTCACCCAAGCAGTTACACCTGTGCCTGAAGGTTTTTCTAGGATTCATCTTTTAAAGCCCCTGAAGTATTCTTTCTTCACTTGGCACCTTATTTCTGCACATGAAGAGTTTTGGATCAGAAAGACCATGATGGAAGTGCTCAGTGGTAGTGTTCTTTTTCTAACTTGGCCTGTGTAGCTGCCATTCCTCTTGATCCTCATGAAAACACACACGATTCCCTGATACCTCCTCTCTCCATGTACAGTACCTTCCTCCAGGCTTCTCAGAGAGGAGCCCAGGACTTTCTTACACTAATTGTCTCCCAGCCAGTTACTGCCTTTCCTACAGCAGCCCAAGCCAGACTTTGTTGCAGCCTGTGAATATTTTCCACTCCAGTGTGCGATGCCAAAATCATTCCACAAGGCCTGCTCCAAGTTTTCCTGTCAAGATAAGCTTCCAGCCTGATGTACAGTGGATTAGCACAGAGCATCAAGACCAGACTCACAATCTTATAAAACTGGCAGCACAGCTTCCTACGTCAAACAATGGAATGAATGTACCCTTCCAAACTGAAAGGTGAATATATTTTCAGAGAAAGGTCTCAATTTCCCTAAGTCCAATTTATTAGAGGATTTAGAGAATTTAGTTAAAACTCATTTTGAAAAGTGATTATTATTTTATACACACAAAAATATAGTAATCCTTCATTCTCTAAAGTTATCAAGCAGCAGCAGCAGCATTTACAAATTTGTCCTTTGTCCATCAGATCTTCTGAGTCTTCACAAACATTTAGCAAATGTATTTCTACAAGCCAAGGTCCTTATGTTGGCATTGTTTTAGTAATAACCAAGGAGAGGAATCATGCTGGGTTAGAAAAATCTAGAAACATAGCCTGGTTTTGTCACTAGTGCCAGGTGACCATTGTAGCAGAGTATAAGTATCTTCCATAAAGGCAAACTGTTTATTGTCTATCTGCTGAAAGAATTTTTCATTTCTGAATCCTGAGTGTCTAGTACTATGCCAGGCAAGGAGAATATTTATTTATTGAGTTAAAGAAAGAATAAATAAATGAACACACCCAGTTTCCCTAAAGCTGTTAACTTCCCCATTCATCCCCATTGCATACTGATTCTTGAAGACATTCCAGTTCCTTGGATCACAAGTTCTCTATGTTGACTACTCTTATGAAACCACTTTAGATCTATGTTTAAAAACCTGTTGAGTTTTCTTTCTGCTTAAATTATATTGTTCTGTGGTTTTTAAAAAAATTGTAGATGCACATAAAGGCTTCCAGAAAACAATCCTGGCAGAATTTGAGACAGTAGAGTCTCCAAGTTCTATAAAAGGAAGCTTTTGAGTTGCTAAGAAAACTAGGAATGGCCCTCCTCTTGACTTCTGTATCACCTCCTTCAGGAAGCTTCTTTGAACATCTACCTCCCTTTTCCCTTCCTCCCACTCCTGCCTTAAGCATCCCTTCTTAAAGTTCCCTAAATCCTTGTGCACAGTAATCATCTCTCTTCCTAGGCCATGGATTTAGTGCAGGCAAGGACTATGGGTCAAATGGGTCCTCCAAAAGTTAATGTATTGAGAACTTGACCCCCATTGTAATAGAGTTAAGAGGATGGGAAATCCAGTTATGGTACTTGAAAGGTGGGGGCTTTGAGAAGTTATTAGATTGTGAAAACTATGCCCTGGTGAATGAATTGATCCATTCATAAAGTAATGGGCATCATTCTGATGGCTTTAAAAGGAGAGATAGTGAGCAGGTTAGCTCTCTTGCTCAGCCCATTCTCACCACGTGACACCCTAGTTGCCTAGGACCCTGTAGATAGTTCCCACCCAGAAAAAGGCCCTCACCGAATGTGTTTTCTGGACCTTAGAATTCTCAGCCTCCAGGACTGTAAGAAATAAATTTTATTTTTTTATAAATTACACAGTTTCAGGTATTCTGTTAAAGCAACAGAAAAGGGCTAACACACATGGTATTAAATTTACCTGGCACATTTGCTCATCCAGAGGCTGGAAAACAATTGGAATACTTTAAGAGTGGGAAGGATACTTTCTTTTGTTTGGAGAAAAGACCAAAGGGTTTCAGCCTGAAAAGAGGTCTCCATATGGTTTTCATTGTCATCCTTCTCTTTTTTTTCTTTCTGCTACTGATTAAAAAGAGAGGGAGAGACAGAGTCCAAAATAATCTGGGAGACTGGCAGAACTGTGAAAAGACTATAAAACCATATTTTTAGGGCCTTCTGGCGATCCTTGTCAACCCAAGCAAAGCTGGCTTGGGGCCAGGGGCCCTCAGTTCCTAGAAGACTGTTGGACAGCTCGCCTTTTGAAGGACATTTCAAGGGCCACTCAGTCTGCTCTATCAGCCCTGCTGTCTCTTCCTGCCAGTTCTCCTTGCCCAGCCCCAGCAGGGCCCAAGGTTGCTCTCCTGTGCTGTAGACTTCCAGGGAAGGTTAGCACTGCCACACTGCTGCCTCTTATTCTGGATTCTACCTGAGTTTCTGCCAAGCTCCTGTCTTGGCCCCTCTTTTATTTTGTCTGTCTACCTTGTCACTTTATTTTTTCCTTGAAAAGACATTGACACATGTCCTGATCTTGAATTGGATCCATCCCTTCTGGTCCACAGAATTCTTCCACCTGAAGAATCTGACAAAGGTAAGTATTCACAGCAGAGAGTAAGTCATCAGACAAAACTCTGTGCATCGAGCAGGCATCGAAGACCATCAAGGCAACAAGCCCAGAATCTAGGAAAACAACGAGGGAATAGGGACTCTAGAAAACAGGCAGGAAGACTATGCTACAGGAGATTAAAAGCTCAGAGAAATAATTAGTGTCACAGAGGGCCAGCCAGGAAGCCAAACAAAGGGCATGGGAACAGCTACAGGGTTAGAGCAACAAGACCTTGTTTCTGCATTAATTCTTTGCCTCTGCCAAATAAATGTGTACTTATGTCCTATCAGCAAAAGAGAAAAAGTCCAAGGGTAGGACTGTATATGGTTTTGAATCAAGACTCTCCACCCTTAGCCCTTGTTTTGGACTAATTACCTAACCTCTCTGCCTGAGTTTCCTCTTCTATAAAATGGAGCTAATAATAGTACCTACACTAGGAAAGTTTTCTGAGCATTTACTGAGATAATATATGTAAAGCATTGGCATATATACTCGTTTAACAGAAAGTGCTCAATGAATATTAGTTATCTCTATTATTATAGTGAAGGAGACAGTCTTTAACGTGACTAGCAAGGGTCATGCTGATAAAGGTTAAGGTTTCAGATCCCCTAAATAAAACTTAAAGGAGTAGCAGAATAACTTTTGCTGATAGGTAGCTTTGAAATGGAAAAATATTGAGTGTTTGGTTATTTTTGTTAAGGATTTTTATAGTTTTATTGAGGCACAATGTGCATATAATAAACTACGATATTTAAAGTACACAGTTTGATGAGTTTTGACATATGCATACACCTACAGAGCCATCACCGCATCAAGATCATGAACATATCCATCACCCCCAAAAGTCTTCTTGCACCCCTTTTTAATTGCTCTCTCCCACTCCTACCTGCTCCACCTCCCACCCTCCCATCATCCTCAGGTAACTACTGATCTGCCTACTACTGTCATTATAAATTAGTTTACATTTTCCTAGAATTTATAAGAATGCAATCACATAGTATTACTTTTTGAGGGGGAGAAGGTCTGGAGTCTTTCACTCAATGCAATTATTTTGAAATTAATCTGTGTTGCTGCTTGTTGTCAATAGCTCACTCCTTTTCATTGCTGAGTAGTATTCCATTGCATAACATGATCTTTCTATCTATTCACCTGCTTATGGAGATGTGGGTTGTTTCCAGTTTGGAGCTATTGCAAATAAAGCAGCAGTAAACATTTATGCACAGGTCTTCATATGGGCATAGGCTTTCATTTCTCTTGGATAAATATCTAGGACTAAAATGCCTAGATCATATGATAAGTGAATGTTTAACTTTTTAAGAAACTGCCAAACTGTTTTCCAGAATGGTTGTACTATATAATATTTAACAGTCAAAGAATTACTTTTTCAGTTATTTTTATAAGGGTATGAAAAAGCCTTGGTCCTTGTCTCTATCTGCATCTGAGATTGCTGGCTAGGTCCATGGGTCCTAGGGGCCCACCTCCCTTGAAAACATAATCTAATTTGTTTTGTTCCTCTGGCGTAACAAACTTCTTAAAACGTGAACCCACAAAATTAAACAAATCAAGGGATGAAAGCATATATCATTGCAACTATTGGGTAAGGCATTTATTGGTTTAAACTCAATCTCTTTCAAGATTCAATAGGGGATGCTGGAGTCTAACAGTCCAGATGTGATGAACAAATTACCTATAAACCTCCTTTCCATAGCTTTCCAGCCCATCCCCCAGGTCATTGTCATCCTCTCAGACTGAAGAGTCATGACATAGTGTCAAGTCCACCAAGCATGTCCACAAGGTCTAAGGACATTATCCACATCCTTAATTGCACTATCACTCCCAGCCTTCACCTCTGCAGGTGCCACATGCAACAGCCCAAGATGAAGGAAACTGTGATGAAAGGAATTTTCATACATCTCAAAAGAAATAACAAATTCAGACTGCAAGCACACAGTATTGTTCAAAATAACTGGTCATCTCAATGCCAAAAGGTTAGAAATCTCTGTTCTAACAGTCTGGTTTAAAGAGATTTTAAAAAAAAATTTTTTTTAAGGTGCCAACTGGATAGCCTAATAATAGAAACATCAGCACTACTGCATTTTTTGTTGTCAGCTGCTAGTATAAATCACACTTCTCTCTCTCCACATCCCTCCCACACCTAAATCCCAATTCTCTCTCTCCTGTTCTCTCTCTCATATTCATGAGAACTCTGGCTTCCCATCTGAAGGAAGAAGGAGATTTGGGGACAGAAAAAGGCCAGAAAAGTTGAAGAAGAAAATAGAAGGGAAGAGCCTATAAAATGAGTTTAAGCACCTTTAGCTAGAAGAGCAAAGGCCAGAAGCTATTCGAGGGGGCACTTTTTGAAATTCTGAGTATACGCAGGTTTACTTCAGGTCCAGGGCACAAATGTGCGGCACAGAGTTGACTAGTTGTCAGGCATGAAAACAAACATGCCAGTACCCCAAGTGCGGGACACTTGGAAAATGTTCAGAGGCTGCTCCCTGGGCATGGACATTGGCCCACCTAGCAAGAAAGAGACTTCAGCAAGCAACTATACAGGCCGTGATGTGGGTGGTGGAAACAATAGTGCTAGCAGTGGTAAAAACAGCAGCTAGCATCTACTAAGCTCTGCTGCATATTGTACCCCAAGTGCGGGACACTTGGAAAATGTTCAGAGGCTGCTCCCTGGGCATGGACATTGGACCACCTAGCAAGAAAGAGACTTCAGCAAGCAACTATACAGGCCGTGATGTGGGTAGTGGAAACAATAGTGCTAGCAGTGGTAAAAACAGCAGCTAGCATCTACTAAGCTCTGCTGCATATTAGGTATCATGCTAGGTGTCTTACAAATATTATTTCATTATATCTTCAAAATAAGTATATTGTCCCAGGTTTCACAGAAGAAATGAATGCTCAAGGAGGTTAAGTAACTTGTGTAGGCCACACAACCGACACGCCAGTTGGATCCAGGATTAGGTGCAGCCAGTCTGCTCCAGAACCCATGGCGCTGGGAAGGGGAAAGGGGTAGGGACGGTTGTAGACGCATATGGTACTGAAGCTGGCAGGCTGTTGTGTGTGAGCATGTGAGGCCCCCTCTGGAAACTTCCAGGAACAAGGAGGTAGTACTCTGAAGAAATAGGGGAATTCCCATTGTCATACAGATATGGGCTCTCCAGCACAGCCTTCTGGGCACCAGAAAAACCCAGCAAGTGTCAGTTCCAGCGGGAGGCCTTAACCATATGCTGAATATTTACTCCTCACCATTCATATATTGAAACCAAATCATCAAAGTGATGGTGTTAAAAGGTGGAGCCTTTGGAAGATGATTAGGTCATGAGGGTGTAGCCCTCGTGAAAGGGATTAGGACTTTATGAAGGCTCCAGAGAGCTGCCTCACTCCTTCTACCATGTGAGGACAGTGAGAAGGTGCCATCTACAAACCAGAAAGCAGACTCTTACCACACACCAGTTCAGCTGCAGCTTTGAAGGCTCCAGAGAGCTGCCTCACTCCTTCTACCATGTGAGGACAGTGAGAAGGTGCCATCTACGAACCAGAAAGCAGACTCTTACCACACACCAGTTCAGCTGCAGCTTTGCTCCTGGACCTCCCAGCCTCCAGAACTGTGAGAGATGAATTTCAGTTGTGCATAAGTCACTCAGTCTAAGGTACTTTGTTGTAGCTGCCGAACCAGCTAAGACATCATAGAACTGTGCCCATCACAGATTACACTCTATGAAACCACACTGTGATTCTTAAAGACGTCGTTTGTGGCAGAAGGTTCAATTTGGTCAGTTATCAAAGTTCCAGAAAACAGACATGGAAGTGTATTAATCTCGGATATGCTAGGAGCAGGACAGAGCCAGGCTGAAGCATAGTGACTGCAAGAACGTGCAAGTGCAACTGACAGAGGAAAGCAGCTACCTGAGCACGTCTGAACTGAAGGCAGGATTGGAGTCATCAAAAGCTCCTTTCCTCAAAGGGATCTCTTTAACCACAGGAGTCACTACCTCCCAGAGAGATTTGAAGGTTTGGGTGGCTACGGATTACTTTGACGCCTGCAAAGAAATCTGCCTCTGGCCTGAGAGTTTTTCCAGTTTCAAGTCCCAACTTCAGGCTCAAGGAGGAAGCAAGTAATTAGGCTCCGCCAAAAGCCAGGACTGAGCCCAGTCCACTCCCCGGTGCTTGTCCTCGCTGCTCCTGCGCTCAGCTGGGAACGCCCCAGCCCCCTTGTCTACCCAGCCAGTATTGACTCATTTTTAAAGACACAATTAAGACCTCCCTGAAAAAGCATTTTGGACACACTCCTTTGTACCCCACTTTTCCCCAGCCTGCTGTCCTCTTGGGGCTCAACTAACAACAGGACATAACAATCAGGGCATATTAATTTGTTCTAAAGCCTGGCTCCCCACTCTAGACAGAACATTTCTTAAAGGAAGGCAAGAACTCTATACTATTCATCCCTAGCTCAGTATAGAATACACAAACACATACATACGTGTGTGTATGTGTGAGTGTGTGTGTTTTATTTTTTGGAATGAAAGGTGACAATGGCGAGTTGGTAAAATGATCAGCAAAGGAAATCAGACTTGCTAGAAATCAGACTCTTTCATGATTTTCTGTACCTTCCCCTAGGCCAGAATTGCTCCTCCCTAACTACAGGGGTTAGGAAAACTGATAATAATATGTGACAGATGGACATTGTCCTCAGAACATCTTCTGCAAGCCCTGGGCCTCAAAGGCACCCAATTGACAGTTCCTATGATGGATGAGATTGCTCAAAAAGGAGGGGCTGGCCAGAGCTGGCAGTGTTAGAGTTGATGCAGAGGGACCAGGCCAAATGGGAAATTTAGGGATGTCAGAACAGGGATCGTCAATGTAATCCCCAACCTTGTCTAATATGCCACAAAACGGGCAAGAGCCGTGTTCAGACATGACTTAAAATTTGAGATGTAAAGATAAAACTCTCCTGAAAATAAAAGTTGGTACCACAGCATTGTTCCCATCATCACTGAAAGCTTGGGCACTCTTTTGACATGGGGACATATCCTTCAAGAATGACTTTCTCTGCCTCTTTGGGAAGGAGAAGGGTACAGCAAGAGGTTAATTTGTTCCAGAATATTTATCCTGGCATTTTTTTAAATCTCTCTGCTTTACCAGAGTTTCACCCATGATAATAAGAGATGTATCTTCCTAAGCATTCAATTTATAGGTCCGTCAGAACATGGGCCACTCCCGTGCAGGTTCTAGCTTTTAAAAATATTTAATAAAATTTAAAACACAGTAAAAACAAAACCAGTGTTAAGGATATGCAAGATTTTTTAAAAATAGAGGGCATAGGCCTTCCTACAGCTTAATTATACCTAAGAAAGATTTTGTTTTTAAGGGGGGGAAATGTTAATTTGCCATATTGATTCCTCTGAGACATCCCTTGAGCTATAAATTGACATTAATTATTCACAGCCTGGAGAGGTCCTATATTAGGAGAAATTTTATCCATTAAGACTTAATTCTCTAGCTCAACACTTTAAAAAGTTGATGCCTGGGTTATCAGAGGCACAAATGTGTTCTAACCATGGCAGTCTGGCATGCTTGCCACAATGATGAGGGAAAATACAGTGCAATTGACTAAAAGAGAGAAACAAACCAACAAAAATCTCTTTTGCCTACGTTATTTACAAAGAGAATCATTATCATTATCACCGTCAAGACGAAAAGACTCTTGGCTGAGCCCCCAAGATCATCTTCCTCAATAATAAAGGACTTTGTTCCCTCTCCTTAGACATCTTTTGTGCCCACCCTTCTCGTTTTTATTATTTTCCTACTAGGACAAATATGTTCACAAAGATATCCCCCAATCTGGCTTCTCCATAGGGAATTGACCACGGGTCACGGACCATGGAATGACATACTACATTATCATCCAATCAAACAAAAAATAATAAACAGGAGGAACTAGCTACGAGGTCTTGAAAGCACAGACCTCATAGCTGGCTCTGCCTTTGAAGTTTCACTTCTTTATTCAATACCGATGTGGTGTTGTTCTTAGCCTATGACCTGTGAGCTGTCCCCTGCAGATGGTGGAGATCTGAGGGCCATTGTTGTGGAGCATGTTCATTAGATATGAAAAAAGAGACTGTGAATGAATGAAACAAAATGTCAAATCCCTTCAGATTCTTAAAGAATAAAAGCAAACAAACCAGATACTGAATACTGCTTGGTTTTATGTGTGTTAGGGAACTGAATTAATGTTATCTATTCAATGCATTCTATCTAAGGGGAAAAAAGCAGGAACCGATTTCCAAATTAAGTATTTTAATGATGTTTGCCAAATCTAGGTGGTATTGTTACATTCTTTTTAAATAAAATACCATTTGTTCCATGTGTAGAGTATATACCAAGGCCTCCTCATGTGACTTTGAAAGGAGATGAAATTCCTCAACAGATGGAGGAAGAATGGATACATTAGACAGAGATAATCCATATGCTAGAGAATGTTGCTAAATAGCTCACTTCATGCAATGGAAAGGTCAGTTGTTTGGATGAAAATTCAGATTCAGCAGACCCATCTCTGAATTTGTGTCTTCCTTCATTTATTCTTTCAAATGTTTATAGAGTATCTGCTCTCTGCCAACACCGCACTTGGCCTTGTAGATGTAACAACGAGGAAAAACAAGTCCCTACTCTCAAGATGACAGTCCAGTCTGGTTATAACTGCTGATCACACCCTGGTCACCCTAATGATCTAGTTTGTCACAGAGCAAGGAAGAAATTTAAACCTGACCCTAAAAAACCTGCAGCCTGCATAGTTACAGTGTGCCAAATTAGGTAGCCTAAGGTAAGTTTGTTAAATAAGGGTTTTTTTTGTTTATTTGTTTTTTCATTACACAAAAGGTAGAAATGTGAAGTGGGATAGCCACTTTGGAAAGTGGTCTGGCAGTTCCTCAAAATGTTAAACATAGTTACCATAAAATGGTAAACAGGTTACCATATGATCCAGAAATTCTACTCCTAGGTATATGCCCAAGAAAATCAAAAACATGTGTCCACGTAAAAACATGTACATGAATGCTCATAGCATCATTATTTCCAGTAATGCAAAAATGGAAACAACCCCAACGTCCATCAACTGATGAATAAATAAATGAAATGTTGTACAACCATAAAGTAGAAAATTATTTGGCCATTAGAAAGGAATGAAGTACAGTTGCTCCTTGACTTATGATGAATGGGGTTATGTCCTGTGGTAAGTTGGAAATATCTTTTATTGGGACATAACCCCACCATAAATCGAGGCGCATACTGAATACCTATCACTTTTGCACCATTGTAAAGTCGAAAAATTTTAAGTCAAACCATTATAAACCGGCAACCATCTGTTACAATATATGTGAAATGTGCAAGTATTATGCTCAGTGAAAGAAGCCTGACACAAAAGGCCACATATATGATTCTACTTGTTTGAAGTGTCAAAAGTAGGCAAATCCACAAAAATAAAAAGCAGATGATTGGTTTCCAGGGATTGGAGCAAGAGAGACCGGAAAGGGATTGCCAAAGGGTAGGGGATTTCTTTCTGAAGCAATGAAATGTTCTAAAGTTAGATATCAGTGATCATTGCACAACTCGGTGAAGATACTAAAAACCACTGAACTGTGCACTTGAAAGGTGCACAATTTTTTTTTTTTTTTTGGATATGTGAATTCTATCTCAATAAGGCTTTAAAAAAGAAAGAAAAAACAAAGCCTGACCCTTATTTTCAAGACTGAATGCTGGGCCTGCATCAGTTCCTTCATGCGTCCCCCGCAGGACTACACACCTTCCCACTCTTTCAGGAAATTTACTCTTTGTGCACTTACCTTCTTCCCCTTCATTCATATGTGGAGTTCTAGCTTGTTTTTTTTTTTTTTTTTTTAAGAAGAATTGAGAGATGAGGCAGTGGGATGATCTGGAACATGGGCAGGATGGGAGAGGTGTGGATGAGAAAATGAAGGAGAGATTTTAAAATACTGCTCTAGGTTATGATTTAGAGTCGCCTTAAGATTATTCAGAAGATGCCAGTAACAGAGTAGCCTCCTAATTCCTTTTGTTTTTTTAACATGCCATGTGAGGGACAAAGGTTTGCAACTTTGTAGTTCTTTTTCTCATTTTTCAGTTGAAATAACTGAGGCATAGAGAAATGGAAGGATTTATAGGGTTAAGTAGCTATTTAGGTAAAGGTTTCAGGTGGAAATCTGGATCTCCTAACTCAAGGCCTCAGACCTTTTCTACTAAGAGCACATCTTTGGAGTCCAACTGCTTGCATCCAAATCACACTTACTAACCTTGCCTCAGTTTCCCCAATGGTAGTTTCTACCTCAGAGGATGTCTGTAAGAATTAAATGGGTTAATATATGAGAAAACTTTAGGACGGTCATGCTAAGCACTCAATATGTTAGGTAGCATCAGCAGTAGGAGTAGCAATAACAACAGTGACAGGGGCCGGCCCCGTGGCTCACTCGGGAGAGTGCAGCGCTGGGAGCGCCGAGGCCGCGGGTTCAGATCCTGTATAGGGATGGCCGGTGCACTCACTGGCTGAGCCTGGTGCAGACCACACCGTGCTGAGGGTTGCAATCCCCTTACTGGTCAAAAAATGCCCCCAAAACACAGTAATAGGGATAGAAGTAATAGTGGTAGAAACCGTTTGGCACTGGTCTTGCCTTTGGCTCAAAAAAATATACAAACATGGTTCTGGTTCCTCATACATAGCATTTACTAAAATGCTACTTAAGCTACTAGACATACATTTTACTTTTTTAAAAACAGTTCATTTCCCTTCAAAATCTGCAGGTACAGGTAAACTCCTTAGCCATTGTACCAGAATACAGTCTCATGCGAACAAGGAAAGGGGACTTTTCCAAATTCCTCTTGAGAAGGGGCATGACGAGCTTCATGGCTTGGTTACGCTGAGCATAACTTCCCAGCTGGCCGGTTAGCTCAGTTGGAGCATCCTGCTGTTTAGCACCAAGACCCAGGGTTCAATCCCTGTACCAGTCAGCAGAGGGGGGGGGGGG
>NW_007728334.1:268571-270085 GCF_000696425.1 Galeopterus variegatus
CCCTCCCCTCCCTCCCCTCCTCCCTTCCCTTTACAAGAAGCCTCCTGACTTAGAAACAAGTTTCCGGCTTCTGCATCAGGTGCAGTTCTCCACCCAGTTACATCAACCTAGTGGTCCCTCCCCTGGTACATTTTGCACCCAAAAGCTAATATAAACTCTCGCAAACCCATTGTTGGGGCTGTCCACCATTTTCAGGGCAGCCCTGGGCCCTGTGCCACTCTGAGCACAGCCCAGCAGGTTTCTTTCTTTAACCTGGCATCTCAGCTCACTTTCTTTCACTTTCCTGAGTGGGATGATGGTCAGAACTGTTGACACATGTGAAAAGAAACACAGTTTACATTTTTGCCTAGAAAAGAAGGAATTGGCCCCCCTGTTGGAAATCAGGGCCCAAAGCCAATGAAAGGGTCACACTGACCACACTCCCGTGATGGTAAATGCCACAAAGAGAAAGAAAGCTCTCGCTCGTCCATGTTTTCCAGTATGTGCCCTGCAGCTTGAAAAGGTTAAAATTATCTTCTTCTTGCCATGGCTGCCTTTCATGGGCCTCTGGGAGTAGGGCTCAGACACTACTTTGCATCAGCCAATATCATACACGCTATCTCCTTTAATCTTCATAGTACTATAACATGGGCACTGTTTATTCTCGCTGTCAACGTGAGGAAACTGGAGCTCAGAAAAGTGTATTTGCCTTTTCTAAGGTCAAAAGCCATACCTGGGTTTATCTAAGATCACAAAGCTCGAAAGTGGTATGAAGTTCAAACCCTGACTCTCAATTCAGGCCTCTCTGAAATGTATCATGGTGTCTAGGGCTGGAGGTATGAGCCATGGCTGGACTTCTGCAAAACTACAAAGAGACCATTAGCTTCTAAGCCCGCAGAACTACCCCCAAATGCTGGTCTTGTTGCTACTCTCCAGAGTCGATTCTTGGCTGTAAACTTTAGACCTAAAACATCTCTCGCAGGTTAACATTTTCCTGGACCAACCATTTCTTACTATTCAATGAACTAATTTGAGTTTGACACCCTCCTCATTCTCCCATCTGGGCAGCATATGTTCATTCAGTAACTGAACATTTATTGAACAATATCATGTGAAAACATCCCTGCTAGGTATTGACAGTATAGATAGAGAAAAAAATGAATAAAGCAAGGTCCCTGTCCAAAAGGCGTTTACAATCTGGTAAGGAAGAAAAGATGAACAGAAATGATTACAGGAGAAAACACGAAATGCTGAGTACCTAAGGAGATGACAAATATAAAAGCATGTGAACGTGACCTTTCTGGAGAGAACACGTCCTTAACATTTTAAGGCCCAGATTCAGGGACACCACAGATCAAGTTAAAAGCAAGTCAATAAAAATCTGCAATTATGCAAAAAAGATAGTACAGGCACAGAAAATCTACTGAATGAGTGCAAGGCACATTGCTTTGGGAGCTGTACTCTTTCCTGAGAGAGCTTTGGGGGGGGGGGGGCCTGGGGGAGGAAACAAACAAACAAAAGCTTGATATTGACCT
>NW_007728334.1:270211-292411 GCF_000696425.1 Galeopterus variegatus
GGTGGGGGGGGGGGGGGCCTGGGGGAGGAAACAAACAAACAAAAGCTTGATATTGACCTAGCAACACAGCCATCCAGGAACAGCAGGTCACTTTGTTCCAAAAATCTATAACGTAATTGATTCCTGATTAAGAATTTTTTATTATTCTTTATAGAGATTATTTAGCATTTCTACAGCCATACTAACCAACTAATTTCCACTTATTCAATTTTAAAAAGAGATGTCAACTATAGATGTCTGGAGAACAAAGAATGCACAGAATGAAGCTGAGGTGGTTTTTGAATGGGTGTTTCGCTCTTTTGTTGAGAAAGCATATTGCTCCAATGCCTAAATCCCCTCATTCTTTTTTTTAACCTCCCACACTTGAAAAAGTCTACAGAAATGTGAATTTATTTCCATGATCGTGAAATAAATTTTTTAGGCCAGTTAGGGGAAACTGATGAAGTACATCAGATACAATGATGCAAGTGTAATCACTGATTTATGGATCTCCTCCTCTACCTGCTAATTCATTCCTGCTGATAGTCCGGGTTCTCTAGGTCTTAACTTTTTTTCAGATCCCAATTACTCAATGTAAACAAATGAAGAGGAAGTATGGGTATTCAATGTGATTCATTTGAACAGAAGGTAGAAAACATTAGTATCGATGTATTCCAGGACTTTGCAAGCAAAGCACAACTAAATTTAGCAGCCAGTGATATTGATTTGATTAAAAATGGTTTAAGACTTGTAAATGTCACTGGAACTTAGCAAAATGAATATTATTAAATCCTTCTGGTGATGGGAAAAACTAACAAAGGGATTTGCAGTGGTTTCTGTAATTAATTGCTCTGTCATGATTTATATTAACTTACAGTACAACTCCATTAGCTCAGACCTGTCATCTCTGCTCAAGGAACCACCAAGTAATCACTAGCACATTAAAGAATAAATTAGTTTTTGGCTTGGAGCCTAGTTGTAGAATGTTTCATTTGTGTCTGCTGTAGACATATGTACCTAATAAAGTTGGGACGAATGAGTTAAAGTACGTATATATCAATGTCAGCGGGTTATATTTTAGAGACAATATGCTCAGCATTGTTCATTAGGGCTAATGAATCATGGTATTTCAGCTGCATCTCCTTGTGTTTAGCAAATGCCTTCAGGTAAGCTGAGATGCAAAAGATTCCTTGAAAATAGGTATGTCTCCAGAGAGTTTGCCCTCTTAGCAGTCTGTGGCCTGTGGTTGTAATAATAGCTTCATGTGGTTTTTGTTAACACTTCATTACCCTAAAGTTGGATAAATTATCCTCCTGCTTCTGCCCTACGTGCAAACACAGAGCCAAAGCCTTAGCTACTACTACTTACCATAGATTATGGGGATTTGTAAAGTTCTATCAAATCATCTTTGACTTTGATAGTTGGATGATGCCTTAAGCAGTGCTTGATAGAAGACTGCTTTACATTTCAAAGAAAGCTCCAATTGCCTTGAGGGTCTGTAAACTAAGACTTGAACCACTTCCTTTTCATTTCAGGCCAAGGAAAGCTAAGTTGGCACTCGGCTAGCCAGGATGATAACTGACAGAGAGAGTAGACCCTGTGGGGCAACGTCCTATGGAGGCTGTGTACGGGAAAGCTTGTGGCCCCGAGAGTTCACCAAATCTGCAAGGCTCCAAGGGCAAAGTCATTTCAGCTCAAAATCTTTGGGCACTACCCAGACGTTCATAATTTGTCCTGGATCATTTCTGCAATTTGAATCATCAGATGTCAGCAGCTCCTTCACAGATGCTATGCCTGCAGTGCAAGGAGCTTGCTACACAGGGGCTTCTCCTGCCCGGCTGGATAGAGTGACAAATGTCCAAAATGCAGAAAGATTGCAGCCTTAGCCAGCTGGAAAATACATACATTATTGAGGATAAAATATGAAGAGTGTGAGTCAATTTGTGAGATATGGGGAAGCTTATTTTTGCTCTTCTAATGTGCTAAGTGATTAGGTTTCATATTTGAAATGATTGGTGCTGACGGCTTTGTATTTAATTGGGGGAAAATCTGGAAACACCCCCAAAGTTATTCTCTTTGAGTCCTGCATATTTTTATAGACCCCTGACTTCATTTTAAATAACTAACAAAATAAAAGGAAACATTTTTCTCCTGAAATAACGCCAATGCTTAAAAAAAAAATAGAAAAGAAAAGAAAACTGGCAGGTAGGAAGGAAAGAAAAAACAAGACATTAGAAATGGGGGTGGGGGGATAACTGGGAATACGGTGATGTATGAATGACAGACAGTTCCAGGAGAATATACAAAGTTTTTGTAAAGTAGAAATTATTTCTAAATATTGGTTTCAGCTAACCAATAAGTGAAGAAGCAAATACTCATTAAGCTAGGCTTTCTGTGACGTTTTCCACTTATTCATGTGATGTGCTTACTGAAATCATCTCAAGTATGGGGACTGGATTTAAAATAATGTCCACGAAATAACTTCCCAGCTATGCAGTCTCCTGTTTATTTTTAATGGAATTTTACCTTGATTTAACTTTGATCCTAAAATACCAGCAATTGGATATAAAAATAAGTTTCAAACTAGACCTTAATAGTAATAATAGCCAGCATTAAATATTTGTTCAATAGTGAGTGAAACATTTTATCAAAATAAGAATAAAAGGAAAACAGGGGAGATAAAGAAGGAAAAATAAAGCAGTCAATTAGTCCATCAAAATGATCAGTTTGGCTGATTGATTTTTATAAAATTGCCCCCTTATTTTTTGTTCTCTCTTATTTTCAGTTGCTCTGGGACCAAAACCGATGCTTGCAGAAAGAATTCACAGATTCATGGGTAGATAGAATTAAGAGGTGCTCCAGAGAACACAAAGAGAATCCTTTCCTTAGGCGGTGCTTTGTGATTCCTACCTTTTTGTTTATGCTTTTCCCAAAGGATTTGGAAATATCAAATATAGATTCTAAATTTATCAAAACAGCAGATTCCCTATGGACAAAAAAGAGGCACATGCAGATTAAACATCCAGGTTTTCTAATCTTTCCCTGATGGGTAACATAGAAGCAACTAGATTATCCAAATGGTAATAGAAATATGGATGATTTGGAAAGTATTGACATTTCCCTCTCATATAGTCTTTTGTTTGAGTCAACCACTTCATAATCTAGAAGGAGAAATTAAAATATCACTTTTGTCCTTGTTTCTGTCATCTGTTGGCCAGTTTTTGTGTGCTTGATAACTTCAAACAAATTATATAGCTTTCTCCCTTTTTTTTCCTCCACTTTGAGCTTTGGCGGAAGTTTCACATGCAGGGTTGAGCCCCAAGTCCTTCAGTAAAGCAAATGTTTCATTTTCAGCAGAGCCCACATATTCCATTCAGACCTGTTTCTTTCACTTCTAGATGTAAAGAGCAGCTGTGTCTCCCTAGTTGCTAAAGATGATCTTATGTACAAAGTTAACAAAACACAGCTCGGACAATGGATTTGATCTCTACAGCAGGGAAGCCGTACTTTTCAAATTCATCTCTTTCTGACTCCAACAAATTACAGGTCCCTGAAAAGATCTGGTGACCCTTTTTAAGTGTGCTTGTTGAACAGGCTCAGAGGTGACCACATGATTCAGTGCAGCATGTTAACATTTTGACAAGCTCCATGGTCCAGGACAGACCATCTATGGAGTACAGGCTCCCTCAGTTGGTGGCTCTTAGGGGATCCATTAACTCTGCACAAACTGTTTTAATTGATGGGACGGTTTTCCTCTTCACAGATAAGGCTAGATGCTGATATATGAGTGCCCCCCTGTCCCCCTGGAAGATACTTTTTTACCTTTACAAAGTTGTGTTCTTTAAATATTTGTTCATTTATTTGATTTGTTCTTCATTTATTTGATGGGACTGGGAAAAATATATTTGTATTAGCAAACTTAAATAGTCCTGTATTTACACACTTGGGACACATATTCAAGCACTAAGAATATAAATAATAAATAAGCTATTCCTCTAGAATAATATGTGGCATATGTGAATATTAAGTCTTTTTCAGGTTTGCCCCTGACTTCAGATGATGGGCAGTTTGTGGTCTCAGAGTTAGTGGTGAGGTCTATGCAATTTGCATGTGTATCTTGCCACAAAATTAGGTCAAGGTTAGAAAAAGGTGCCATTTGAGTATATAGCAGAAATGATACTAATTCACCATTTCCCCCCCCCCCAATTAAGAAATGCACATGGAAACAAAGGTTGAAGGGCACTGTGCATGTGACTGACTGTATTGATTTTTTTTACTTCCACTTAAACACTGATGCTCTGGCCAGCTGGTTGGGCAACCCAGTCCTTAATCCAGCTCTGTTTTTCTGTGTTCAAATTTAAAGATGCTCATCTACTCCTGTGTTTGGACCTTTCCTGACTAGTAGAAAATGCACATTCCTCCCTCTTGCAGAAATAACTCTGTTTTTCTGTGTTCAAATTTAAAGATGCTCATCTACTCCTGTGTTTGGACCTTTCCTGATTAGTAGAAAATGCACATTCCTCCCTCTTGCAGAAATAACTTCTACTGCATATTTATTTCCACATTTTACTATCAGTAGATATATGTCTTTTATTATTTGTGTGAACTCACTAGAGATTGGATTCTGATGTCTCTATTCTCTCTCTGTACTCAGCCCAGGCTCTGAAACTTTATGTAAGAACCCTCTGGGCATGAAATAAAGGTTAATTAAAATGATAATTCAATGAAGACTGAATTTGAATATTGTGACAAGCAAATGCCCCAGCTCTACTTTCAACATCTGCATCTTTACTCACATTCCTACATAGTCTAGTAATCCATGCCTGCATGTATGATCACTTATCTGCGGGCTAAGATGAGTACCCTAAAATTGGCACCCAGTTGGCATCAAACTTTATTCTGATGGTAATGCCAGGGGAAAATGTTTGCCATTTTTTAGGTTTAAAAAAATCTATTCGTGAGGCTTATTGATGGTCTGCACAATGAAAAGTTAGTGCCCTTTGTCTAGAGTTAACAGTAATTTGATGGCATTATACTCAGAAAATGTCAAACCGAACAGGAGCTGTTTCCAAATACTGATTCAAGAAGGAGGGTAATAAATTTACTTATATAATGACAGAATAAAATTCAGAAAAGACTCTAAAGTGTCTATCTTGGGGCGAAAGCCATACACATTCAGTAGAAACCATACTTCAAGTAACTGTAAAACCATTCTGTTTTTCACTTTCAATAAATTATATATTTCAAAATTTTATCATAAAATTGGCTTTGCGTTAGATGATTTTGCCTAACTGTAGGCTAATATAAGTATTTCAAGCACATTTAAGGTAGGTTAAGCTAAGCTATGATGTTCAGTTGGTTAGGTGTATTAAATGCATTTCTGACAAGATATTTTCAATTTACCATGGTTGATTGGGACAGACCCCCACCATAAATCAAGGAGCATCTGTATTCCAACAATGGTAAATCCTATGTTAAACACAAAGGCAACAAACATATACAGGGATTTGGTATAACTTGGCATGGACCTTGGAGTCTATCCAACCTAAAACTGTAGCTTGGCTACATGACTTGATCAATTATAATCTCCCAGGACTGGCCAGTTAGCTCAGTTGGTCCCCATACTGGCCAGTCACAAAAAAAAAAAAAAAAAAAAAAAAAAAAGTTATAATCTCCCAAAGCTAAACTAGAGAGAATATAATACCTCCTAGTCTTGTTTTGTGAAACATTCAATAAGTAGTAATTATTGATATAGACATACATTGAAATTCTATTTAAAAGGGAATACATTGTAGGTGCTCTCAATACAAAGCTTCATGCTTGTCTTCTTTGTTCCTTCATTTAAGTAGTTCTCCATATAAACAAACACCAAAGTGAGCCTTGACTATTATTTCATTTTGTCCATTAGTGCTTGGGAGAGAAATTTCATTATGCACGACTTCAATTACAGGATTTCACAGCAGGTACATATGTGCCCAGTAATGACTAATCACCTCGAGTCAGTCATTTGCTGCTTGGGACAACTGCCTACCTAGTGTCATTTTTGGACCCTTAATGAAAAGTATCTCCCCTGTAATTTTACTAGAATAACTAAAGCTTCCAGAATTATAACCATTAATTTACTCAACAAAAATTTTCTTAAGCACCTAGTATGTTCTAGGGACTAAGAGATTCAGTAATAAACAACATGGTCTGTCCCTGCCTTCAAGAACTACACAATCTAGCGATGAAGATAGACATATAAATTCCTATGCATTATGCAAGGCAGAATAAACATGGTTTATGATACAAGGATAAGCCAAATGCTATTGAGTCACAGATGGTAAAGGAATGAATTACAAAAGAAAATTCAGGAAAGATTTTACAGAATATGTAAAATATAAGCTGGGTCTTCAATAACGAGGCAGAGAAAGGGACTTCTACAATAAGCAAAGACCAAGAGCATCAGTAATAACAAGTAACTTGCTATGGTGAGAACATAACCTGAACAGATGGATGCCAGAGTCAATGAGATAGATAATTAGGGTTATAAGGGAGGGTTCTGGGTCCCATGTTAAGGAACCAGGAATTGTCTAAGGGGTGGAATAAAAGGTTTTGGAGAGGAGTCACAAAAACACATCTGTGTTTTCAAAAGAAAACTGTTCAGCATAGAGCTGGATTGGAGAGGCAAGAGATTAGAATAGAAAAATAAGGAGAGAGTAGCTAGAAAAACGGACTAGCTGTGAAGCTAGAAAATATGATATGCACTAGTAAAATAAACAAACCTTAGCAACCAGTTGGCTGTGGGCAGGAGAAGGCTGAGGACTGGAGTGATGCAGAGATTCCAGCCTAGATGTGGTCATTACCCAGGAAAACTGGAAAGGAAGAGCAGGTTCGGGAAAAGGGAAAACACCAAGGTTGGTTTTGGACATTGACCAAAAAAAAAAAGAAAACAAAAGAAAAAGAAGGTAGACAGAAAAGAAGAAGGAGACTCATTTCCCAAAACAGAGTCAGTTTTAGTCAAACTTAAAGTAGTAGTTTCAAAAAGCCTAATTCTTTGACATCCTAAAGAGAGGAAAACAGTCGATTTTTAACTTATCAGTTGTGTCATGATTTATCACTATTATTCTTGCAGTCTTATTCATTCATCACTAAGCTACTTAAATTCCACATTACTCATTCTGAACCATAATGTAAAGGGTCAACTATAAATGCATTCAGCTCTCTCTGTGCTCTCTCTGCTTCCACCATCTTGCAATGCGAGGCCCCTGGGTCACTGTCACCAGCACCAGATGAACTTTGGACTTCCCAGACTGAAAAGCTATGTCACAGGTGAAAATGTACAGGTGAATATTTACAAGATTTCACTGAAAACCCCCTGAAATACAAAAGAATTTTCAATGTCAGCATTTTCAATATCAGTCATAACATAAGAACTAGTTCCTGCCAGAGAGGCACCCAGCCAGAGAGGCCCAAGATCTGTGGAGACCACATGCCCTGCAGTACCCGCACACAACCCAGCAGGTAGGCCTTGCCACTGCTGCCTGACTCCATCCCCAGCCCAGCCAAGTGCATGCTGACCAGAGAGGTGCCTCCCCAGAGAGGCCCAAGACCTGAGGTGACCATACCCCCAAGGCACCAGTGAGCAATCAAGCAGACACTGAGGCAGCCATGCCAAATTGGCAGCCCAGCAGAATCCTAGCCAGACAATAGTGTTGAACCAGTGGACCATGAAATCTCCTGCCACAATGACTAAACATCAAAGGAAAGATACCAGAAATATGAAAAATCAAGAAAGTACACCACCAAAGGGTAATAACTCTCAGGCTCTAGATCCTATAGAACAAGAAGCCCTTGAAATGTCTGACAAGGAATTTTGAGTGATAATTCTAAGGAAACTGAATGAGATATAAGAAAACTCAGCTAGACAACATGATGAAACAAGGAAAAGTATACAGGACCTGAAAGAAGAAATGTACGAGGAAATCAATGCTCTGGAAAAGAATGTAGCAGAGCTTGCTGAGCTGAAGAATTCATTCAACGAAATAAAAAACACAACAGAGAGTTTAACCAGCAGACTTGCAGAAGCAGAAGGGAAAACTTCTGACCTTGAAGATGGGCTGTTTGAAATAACACAGGCAGACAAAAAAAAAGAATTAAAAACATTGAAGAAAATCTAAGAGATATATCAGACAACCTTAAGTGCTCAAATATCCAAGTCATGGGTATTCCAGAGGGGAGGAAAAAGGAGATTACATTGAAAACATATTCAACAAAATAGTGGCAGAAAACTTCCCAGGTATAGGAAAAGACACAGATCTTCAGATTCAGGAAGCTCAAAGATCCCCAAATATATTCAACCCAAAAAAGTCTTCTCCAAGACAGGTAATAGTCAAATTGGCAAAAGTCAAAGACAAAGAGCGAATCTTAAAAGCTGCAAGAGAGAAACATCAAATCACCTATAAGGGAGCCCCAGTCAGATTAACATCAAACTTTTCATCACAAACCCTACAAGCCAGAAAGGAATGGGATGATATATTCAAAATACTAAAAGATTAGATTGCCAGCCAAGAATACTCTACCCCACAAGGCTATCCTTCCAAAATGAAAGGCAAGGAGTTCACAACCACACGACCACCCTTACAAGAAATTCTCAAGGGGGTACTGGGTTTGGTACCTGAAAAATAACTACCAGTGCCATAAAATCTCAAGAAAAATCAAAACCCACTAGTAAAATAAAAATGCCAACAATAAAGAGGAAAAAAAACCCATTTATCTACAACCCAAGGAAGCAAAAAATACAGAAGACAAACAGTAAATCAGAAAGAAAGGAACAAAAGACACTTAAGACATCCAAACAAAAATCAATAAAATGCTAGGAGTAAATCAACACTTTTTGGTAACAACTCTTAATGTAAAAGGCTTAAATTCCCCAATCAAAATACACAGACTTGCTAACTGGATTAAAAAGGAGGACCCAACTATATGCTGCCTTCAAGAGACCCACCTCACCCATAAACACTCACATAGACTAAGAGTGAAAGGATGGAAAAAGATTTACCATGCAAATAGAAATGAAAAACGAGCTCGTTTTTCTAAACTAAAAACCATAAACAGACATAATGAGGGCCACTACATAATGATAAAAGGATTGATCCATCAAGAAGACATAAAACACATACGCACCCAATGTCAGAGCCCATCAGCACATGGAACATTCTCCAGGATAGATCACATGTTAGGTCACAAATCAAGTCTCAACAAATTCAAAAAAATTGGAATTATCCCATGTATTTTTTCAGACCACAATGAATTAAAATTTGAAATACATAACAACAAAATTCAGGAAACTATACAAACACATGGAAATTAAACAGTATTCTACTTAATGACATATGGGTCCAAGAAAAAAATCAAGCAGGAAATCAAAAAATTTATTGAAACTAATGAAAACAATGATACATCATACCAAAACCTGTGGGATACTGCAAAAGCAGTACTAAGGGGAAAATTTATCGCATTAAATGCTTACTTCAGAAGAATAGAAAGATGACAAGTGAACAACCTAATACTTCACCTTAAAGAACTAGAAAAACAAGGACAATCCAAACCTAAAGTTAGCAGATGGAAAGAAATCATTAAAAACAGAGCAGAACTTAATGAGATTGAAACCCAAAAATTTATACAAAAGATCAATGAAACAAAAAGTTGGTTTTTTGAAAAGATAAATAAAATTGACAAACCATTAGGACAGCTAACTAAAAAAAGAAGAGAGAAGACCCAAATAATAAAAATTAGAAATGAAAAAGGTAATATTATAACCAATAACCTCTGAAATACAAGGAATCATTAGAGACTACTATAAACAACTATATGCCAAAAAATTGGAAAACCTGGAGGAAATGGATAAATTTCTGGACACACACAAACTACCAAAACTGAGCCAAGAGGATGTAGAAAATCTGAACAGAACACTAACAGAAATTGAAGCTGTTATCAGAAGGCTCCCAACAAAGAAAAGCCCAGGACCAGATGGATTCACAGCAGAATTTTACCAAACATTCAAAGAGGAATTGACACCAATTCTCTACAAACTATTCCAAAAGATTGAAACACAGGCAATTCTCCCAAACTCATTCTATGAAGCAAACATCACCCTGATACCAAAACCAGGTAAAGATACAACCAAAAAAGAAAACTACAGGCCAATATCCTGATGAGTATAGATGCAAAAATCCACAATAAAATACTAGCTAACAGAATACAGCAACACATATGCAAAATTATACACCATTAACAAGTGGGATTCATCCCAGAGATGCAAGGTTGGTTCAACATATGCAAATCAATAAATGTGATACACCATATCAATAAAATCAAGCATAAGGACCATATGATCATCTCTATAGATGCTGAAAAAGAATTTGATAAAATTCAACACTCATTCATGATAAAGACTCTCTATATGTTAGGAATAGATGGAAAGTATCTCAACATAATTATAGCCATATATGATAAGCCCACTGCCAGTATCATCTTGAATGGGGAAAAGCTGAAAGCTTTTCCTTTAAGAACAGGAACTAGGGCCAGCCCGGTGGCGCACTGGAGAGTGCGCCGCTTGGGAGCATGGCGGCGCTCCCGCCGAGGGTTCGGATCCCATGTGGAGACCCGCTCCCACTCACTGGTTGAGCGCGGTGCGGGCACAACACTGAGGGTTGTGATCCCGTTGCCGGTCAGTAAAAAAGACAAAAAGGAAGAACTGGAACTAGATAAGGATGCCCACTCTCACCACTCCTATTCAACATAGTGTTGGAAGTAGTAACCAGAGCAATCAGAGAACAGAAGGAAATAAAGGGCATTCATATTGGAAAATATGAAGTCAAACTGTCTCTGTTCGCAGATGACATGATCCTATATATCGAACAGCCTAAAGCCTCTACATAAAAACTCTTGGAGTTGATAAATGATTTCAACAAAGTTGCAGGATACAAACTCGACACACAAAAATCAGTAGCATTTCTATTCTCCAATAGTGAACATGAAGAAAGAGAAATCAAGAAAGCTTGCCCATTTACAATAGCCACCAAAAAAATAAAATACTTAGGAATAGAGTTAACCACGGATGTAAAAAATCTCTAAAATGAGAACTACATACCACTGCTGAGAGAAATTAAAGAAGACACAAGAAGATGGAAAGATATCCCATACTCTTGGATTGGAAGAATCAACATTGTGAAAATGTCCGTACTACCCAAAGTGATATACAAATTCAATGCAATCCCCATCAAAATCCCAATGACATTTTTTTCAGAAATGGGAAAAACTATCCAGACATTTATATGGAATAACAAAAGACCACACATAGCCAAAGAAATTCTGAGCCAAAAAAATAAAGCTGAAGGCATAACACTACCTGACTCAAAACTAAACTATACTATAAAGCTATAATAACCAAAACGGCATGGTACTGGCATAAAAATAGAAACACTGATCAATGGAATAGAAAAGAGAATCCGGAAATCAACCCACACACCTACAGCCATCTGATCTTTGACAAAGGCACCAAGCCTATGCACTGGGGAAGAGACTGCCTCTTCAGCAAAAGGTGCTGGGATAACTGGATATCCATATGCAGGAGAATGAAACTAGACCCATACTTCTCACCCATATACTAAAATCAACTCAAAATGGATTAAAGAATTAAATATACACCCTGAAACAATAAAACTTCTTAAAGAAAACATAGGAGAAACACTTCAGGAAGTAGGACTGGGCACAGACTTCATGAGTACGACCCCAAAAGCACAGGTAACAAAGGAAAAATAAACAAATGGGATTATATCAATCTAAAATGCTTCTGCACAGCAAAAGAAACAATTAACAGAGTTAAAAGACAGCCAACAGAGTGGGAGAAATTAATTGCAAAATATACTTCTGACAAAGGATATACAAGGAACTGAAACAACTTTACAACAAAAAAACAAGTAACCCAATTAAAAAATGGGCAAAACAGCTAAATAGGCATTTCTCAAAAGAAGATATATGAATGGCCAACAGACACATGAAAAAATGTTCAACATCACTCAGCATTTGGGAAATGCAAATCAAAACCAAACTGAGATACCATCTTAACCCAGTTAGGATGGCTAATATCCAAAAGACTGTGAATGATAAATGCTGATGAGGTTGCGGAGAAAAAGGAACTCTCATACATTGTTGGTGGGACTGCAAAATGGTGCAGCCTCTATGGAAAGTGGTATGGAGGTTCCTCAAACAATTGCAGATAGATCTACCATATGACCCAGCTATCCCACTGCTGGGAATATATCCAGAGGAATGGAAATCATCAAGTTGAAGGTACACCTGTTCCCCAGTGTTCATTGCAGCACTTGTAACAATAGCTAAGAGTTGGAACCAGCCCAAATGTCCATCATCAGATGAGTGGATACGGAAAATGTGGTATATCTACATAACGGAATACTACTCTGCTATAAAAAAGAATGAACTACTGCCATTTCCAACAACACGGATGGACCTAGAGAGAATTATATTAAGTGAAACGAGTCAGGCACAGAAAGAGAAATATCACATGTTCTCACTTATTTGTGGGAGCTAAAAATAAATAAATAAATAAATTCACAAATAACCTGAGGTAGGGGGAGGGAAGAAGACACAACAGTTGCAATTCCTTGAAGTTGTTATGACAAGTGAACAGAAAGGAGGTTGTTGGGGGGGGGAGAAGGAGGGAGGAGGGAGGTTTCAATAATCAACCACATCGTATGTTGACAAAATAAAATAAAATTTTAAAAAATAAATAAATAAAAATAAACTAGGTTCTGTTTATACAGTCTTCAAAATGACATCTGGATAAATAAAAAATAATAAAAAATAATAAAAAATGCATTCATTCACTTATTTATTCAACAAATATTTATTGAGTGTCTACTAAATGCCAGCATTGTTGTAAGAGCTATGCATATAATAGTGAATAAAACCAAAACCTCTGCCTTTACAGATTCTATCTTTCTATCAAATGAGACTTTGGATCCTTTGAAAAGCACATTGAAGGTAAATAAAGTTGTCAAATTAAGGCCTATTTTTCATTTTCACGTGAAAGGAAATGAGATACACTCATTAATATTTACAGTATAAGTTCAGGGACATGAGATATTATGGCTTCAGGAACCTTCAAGTCTTTTAAGGAGTGTTTTCTTTTGTGAGTCTTGGCTCTGCACGTCGCCTTACAATCTCTGTACTCATCCATGAAAATGAGACAGTTTAGATTAAAATCAGTGGTTTGAAACTAGCTACTCATTAGGATCATCTGGGGAGTTTGAAACAAACAGGTGCTGTGCCCTACCCCAGGCCAATTAAAGCACAATCTCTGGGGATAGGGTGTTTTAGTTTTAAAGTTCCCCCAGGTGATTCTACTGGGCATAGTCAGAGTTGAGGACCACCAACTGTACTATAAATTCTTGGTTTCACAGAGGAGAAACAGAGACCCACACCCCTCACCTGCCTCACTATGTAACCCCATAGCTCTAGATGACTGGTTTGCAGGCTGTTAGGTTTAGATACACTCTTTGAAGGTATGCTTCATTTTACATTAGTAAGCTGTTCATTCTTAGAAGGCAAGCCGTGCCTACAAGCTGAAGTGGAGAACTGGCATCTCTCCAGGAATTTGAGATAATTGTACAGCCAATCTGGACATATCAGAATAAAGGTACATCACACACCTACCAACAATATTTTCTTTTGCTAACCCCTTAAAATATAGGAAATACAGATTTTTAGTCCTTAAACAACTGAAAAAGCTGTTTATACAAATATTTATTCAGCAGGAGGACATCCTCAAAGAAATGTTATTGGTAACCTAGTACTAATGTAATATTTCTTAAATGTCTACATATGTAGTAGACTCTTGCATTCTCTTAATAATTTATTTCTTTTCACTTCAGTTAATACCTGACAGACCTTTCCAGAAAGAACTGCCTGCTTCCAGATTTTTAGCTGAAACACCATTCAGAAGCCTAAGGTCATATCCCCTTACCTTGAAAAATTATTGTTAAGTAATGTCTAATAGACAATTTGGTCAAGTCCTTAATTCATGTGGAATTCTGTAGCATTCAAAGTAAAACTAAGTTTTCCTGATCATAACTCCAAGTTGATTATGTTCCTTTGCAATTCATCTAAAACGTCTTTTTTTATTCTTCTTTCAAATTTCTCCCACCATCACAGGGCCCTAAGAACTCAGTGCCTCAAATGGTTTGATTAAAATTGATTGTTAAAAGTTGAGATCAGAGATTCCTCTTCACGCATTCACTCCCTGCTTCGGTGGCTTCTTGGCTTTACAGGAGGCTCATTAACAGACCAGCTTGCCCAGTTTGTCATCTGTTTCATTATGCAAAATATATACTTTTCAATTACTTTTGCTGTGTGAAAATCTCTTAACTCTAACCTGGTATAATGATTTCTTTGGGTTCCTTCTCAACCTTTGAATGACACAACTTTCCTAAAATCTCCACTGGGGGTAGAATACTTGGAAACCCTGATGGGAATTAATTTTAATGTAATGATCTTTATGTGCCCATTAAAATAGAAGTGAAATAGCTTACAAAGCTGACCACTGGGCAAATCTAGTACTGACCTCAAAGGAAGAAAAAAAAAAAACTGTTGAAAGCTGTCTGATCATTTTGTTTAATCTATTTAATAAGGGATTGTAAAGAAACTATTCCTAAAATAAAGCATTGGTTTGCAACACTAATTTTATTTCAGTTCTTCAAATAAAGTGGAAAAAGTTAGAATTGGATCTTTTTATCTTCCAATGGTCTTATTTAAAGTTAAGTCTTTTGAAGTTAACCCTTTAACTGGAGTTAAGCAGTAACTGGAAACACGCATGCGCTCACACACAGCCCTAATAGTTACTACAATAACAGGTATTTGGTAGATATCTTTGCTTTCACATTCAAAACATATTTCTTTCATTTACCATGTTTTTATTTTTCTATAGAACAATCTAGATTCCTCAGGAGTTGTCCAAACACAGGTCTTTCTGGCTGTCTTCTAGGTAGAACCAGACGTATTTACAAGCTCCCACCTCTACTTTCCAGGCCCCCATAATATACATGTCTATCAACCTGGATATTTTGTCCCACCTAATTCAAAAATACTTTACTTCTCAAAGCCTCAATGCACAATATACATTTTAAAAAGTACTAAAACCCACCAAACTTATCTAGTTTGTAGGAGGAGGCATGAAAAGCAAGTCCAAAGACTTTCCTTTATTGCCATGATTCTTCATTCTAAAAACAAGCAGGCAGTGCTGACCCAAATGATGCCCTTGTGAGATTTAAGGAAAACTGTATGTTCCTCAAGACACTTTACTGTTACCTGCCTCAAAATTGTTAATCAATACACCAAATCTACGATAACACAAATGCAGTGTCACCAGCAGGTAATGCACAACTTGCAGAAATGTACTTAGCAAGCCCTAGGGAAGGAGTTTGAAGAAGAAAAAAAGCCACTTCTTATTTTGTTTCTCTGAGGGTTAATTGTAATTCAATCAGGTACTAGAAAGGAATGACTTTTATTATACTGGCACTCTATGAATGGGAAATTGAGGTACAGATGAGGATTTGTCAAAAAGTTCATGGAAAAATTGAATTAAAAGATAATACAAATCTTTCCAAGAACTTTCTGAAATATCCTCACACATGAATCAGAAAAACATCCTACTTTTGAATTCCTTGACTTGGCACTGCTGGCACAAAATGACTAGGGTACATTTGAGGTGGTTCCTATCAAGCAAGTAGTAGCCCAGCAAAATACATCTAATGTGGGTATGCCCCACATTGTCTGAATTGAAACTTGGCTGGGGGCAGAACTGACCAAACCAAGGAGGGCTTGGAGGGCAGAAAATAGAAATGCAGCAGATGGGAAATTAAGCTAGGAAGGCTCCAGAAGAAAGCATGTGAGAGACTCACAGTTGGCAGGTGTGGTCAAGTGATTGCAGCAGTGACATCCAGACAGGTTATGGGTGTCGCAGCAGGTGCAGAAAGTATCATCTCAGAGACTTCTGGAATTAGGCAAAAGGTAGAGAGGCACAAGGTAAAGAGCTTTGATACTACACATTCATAATTCAAATCCTGTACGAGGGGACTTCAAAGAGTTCATGGGAAGATTCATGTTATCTATCAATTCTATTTTTCCACGAAGTTTTAGAAGTACCCTCATCTCTATCACTTACTCATCGGGTGACTTAGAGAAAATAACGTCATTTTTATGATCTCAGTTTCTCTTCTGAAAAATAGGAATAAAAATATTTAACCTTTCAGGACTACTCTAAGTAGGCAAGCAGTGAGCACCCTGTACCTTTCTACTTTGCTCTAATAATCAAGTACAGCAGGTAGTTAAACAGACCTAATGTGTGTGTCTGTATATTTGATATTCATGATTTAAATAGAAGGCAACATTATTTGAAATAAATGCTTGTCACTGAACCAACTTTGTAATAATTTTGATGTCTATTCTCCCTTTTTATTAAAAAAATTCACTTGACACTAGCTATATTTTGATCACATGGATTAAATAGAGTATTTGACAAAACATAAGTTTTCACAGAAGAAATCTTTCTCAGTAATTTATTAATTATATTTAAAATTGAATCACATCCATTTAGTGCTTTTCTTGTCACAGCAGACCAGTGCGCACCGACAAATTTACTGACATAAAGTCACTGTGATCTTACATAAAGAAACAAGGATGTCAAAAATATCCTACAACTGCACATGATAAAATAGGCAATGTCTGGAAATGAGAATGCTATTACCAAAAGTGCCTCATCAGTTACTAGAGAAGGCTGGCAGTGTGTAAGATGCAATGACTTCTCCATGATTGACTGCGACACATAACATGCTGCTAGAACCAGCACCCACCCAGGGATAAACCCTTCGTTTTCCCAGCAAATTATTGATGGCACCTCAAACCAGAAGGAAATTTGCCTTACATCAGTTTAACTAGATAATCCACACAATCCCAGCTAGGACAAGCCTGGAGGAAGAGGGTGGGGAGACGTTTTAACAAACCCATTCCACATTTTCTCTGGGTAATTGGCATAGAGAGAGTGCAGTCCAATTTGCCAGAAATGACTGAAATCAGCAGAATTTATCCCAATAACACACACCCTATTACTGTAAGCTAAACAACAATGTTTGTAAACGTATAGAAGTTCAGAGGTATATAATAAAATTAATAATTATCAACAAAAATTAATCATAACCCTACTACATAAGAGGCATGTTGCTAAGATTTGTATGGAATTTAAAGAAAAATATTCAGTGCCTTGCCCTCAGAAACTTAAATTTTATATGAGGCAAACCAACACTTAAATGTATACCCAAGGAAAGATGACCATCAATCAGTTCAGGCTTAGCTATGCTGCCTGCACTCTTCAGTGGATCTTTTATAAAAAGCCCTAAAGAAAGTGCTTTCGGCTCAGCTAGAAAGAGGGAAAGGTGTATCAGTTAGCTATTGCTGTATAACACCACAAATATCAGTGGCTTAAAACAACAATCATTCATTATTTCTCGTAAGTCTACGGATTGACCAGGCACTTCTGGCCAGGCTTGGGTGATCTTTTCTGGGTTGGTTGAGTCTGAGTTGAGGTCCACTAAGAACTGACTAGTCTAGGGTAGCTCAATGGATTGGCAGGGATGGCTAAATTCTGTCTCATGTTGTCTATCATCTCTTAGTAGGTTATGCCTCTTCCCATGGAGAAAAGACACTCAACAGAAAGAGGACGTGTGCAAGGCCTCTTGAAACTTAGGTTCAGTACTGGCATAGAGACACACCAACCGCATTCTATTGCCAAAGCAAGTCACAAGGCCAGTCTAGATATAACAGGTGAGGAAAGAGGATCTACCTCTCGATGGCAGCAACTGTAAAGTCACATTGCAAAAGGTATGGGAACGGGGAAGGGTGGAGCGTTGGAGCTGTTCTCACAATCTGTCAGTCTGCCCTCTGGCCACAATTACTCATATTCTTCCCAAATACACTCACTCCCTCCTATCAATGAAACACCTGCTCTCTGAATTAGCTATTAACTTACACTAAGATCACTTTTTAAGCTTACATTTCAAGAAGCGTAATAACATCCAGCACAACTAATAAGTTGGTTTAGGAAGAACCCTTCATGCATATGGAGCTGACTATTGATAGCCCCTGATACTGAGCTGTCAGTGAATACTATTTGCCAAGAAAATAATTACAGAGGGGAGGAAGAGAGGATGTGGAGAAATCAACACAAACCATGTCAAACAAAGTCATAAGTCCTGCTTTAAAAAAATGCAAATTTTGGAAGACGATGGATAATTTATATATACATACATATTCCCAGTTTATTCAGCCCATGATATAATCAACAGGCTCCCAGTTAACCTATTGGGAGTGGTTAGGGAACTAAACTATAAACAATCTTTGCAGATCTATCCTTTCATGTCACTTAAAAACTTGGCAAATAATAAAATTATTTTACAATAGTAGCTTAACACAAATTGGAAGACTGGGTTTCAACCTAAGTATAAACGTGGCTGGTTTAAGCAAGTTTCATTTTCTGCCCAAGCATTTGGCCACCCAGAGACATGTACTGAAAAGCAATTGAACATGTTTCTGTAAGACCGTTTACTCCCTTCCGTTGCTGGGTTCATGGACCCATTGTTCAACAGTTCTCTCTTGGATTTCAACCCATGCTTGACTGGTTGCTAAGCAAAAATATAAACAATGCCAGAAAGTATAGTAGGTATTTGGACAGATTAGGTGATAAAGTATCGTAATTATGCAATCAACAATTAAAAGGCCAAATTGAAAATTTAAAAGGCCAGGAGCCCAAATTTTTGTTTGTAGTCATCATCTCAGTATATGCTTGGAAAAATGTAAACCAACAAGTGTGGGCAGCCAATTTAAATCTTTTAAACAGCGCCGCCACTGTATTTTCCCTATCTAGAATGCACTATTACGTAGTGAACCCAACTTAATAAAATATATACCACACAGGAGAGCTGCCACTTATTTTATGTTCATATGCAAATTTATGTCTGGTAAACTGAACTTTCATAAGCACTACTGGAAAGATAGTTTGAGAGGAGCTCCTATGTAAGAGATGATTCATTGGACTAGAGTTTTAACTACATTAATTCCAAGTCCCAGGAATTCTCTGTACGGGAAGTAGAAGCAACAACAAATTCAACTGTCATCACACAACACGAGTAGCACCTATGGAAGACTGGTATAGTAATGTGTCTTAATGACCCATTCCTCCTTTATTGAGACCCTTGTGTCATTCCCTCCCACATTGATTCTAGCTTGGCCATGAGCATTGCTTTGGCTAATGCGACATTAGCCAAATGATATAACCAAAGACTTGAAAAGTGCTCATGCACAGGGGTGTGTTCTCTTGAAATGCAGGCACCAAGTGAAAAAGCCTGAGTTAGCCTGCTAAAGACATGTGGATGAGCCAACAGGCGAGGCATGGAGTGACATCATTCAGATGATCCAGCCCCAGTTGAGCTGCCAGATGACTGCGGTCTCATGAGTGACCTCAGCAAGAGTTACAAAAGAACTGACCACCTGAACTTAGCCAAAGTTATTGATCCAGAGAATTGTGGGCACATAAAATGGCTGTTGTTTAACTTACTACATTTTGGTGTGGTTTGTAATGTAGAAAGAGATAAGTGATGCAGCCACGTGTCACGTTCTTTGTTCTCTTAAGATCCGCTCGTGCCTTTGTTCACATCCTGACACTTTGTTCAGCCTCCACTGTTGTATCCGCCCTTAGTCTCTGAGCTGCTATCAACTCAACAAGTATTTATTTATTTATTGAGCACTTATTCTTTATGCAGCCTTATATTAAGTTACAAAAGGTGATATCAGTTGCATATTCACTAAAGAGGCTTCTATTCTGGGCTAGCCTCTTTGTGTGAAGATATAATAATGGACAATACAAGTATTACAGAGTTAGGTTATGTGAAAAACAGTTCGTTTGTAAGAGGGAGTACAGCCTATAAAAGGAGTTTAATGGGAAAGTGAGTATTAAAGAATGGGAAGAGTACTGAGTCCAGGAATGAATAACTGTGGCTGGTGGGACTGAGGAAATGTCGGAAGGAAAATGAAGAATCTGCAAAAGAGCCATGGGAATCGATAGTGACAAATTTCTACCTTTGCTCCGTGTCTCCAGCCATGCTCCTTCCTGATTTCTTTTCCCTATATTTCCTTCCTCTTCTAAGCCTATTTTAAGTATCATGTGCAGTTTCAGTAAAATAGAAAACTATGTAAAATGCATTATTTTCCTTGAAATCCTCGCAGGGAAAAGCACAGTAGTCCACTGGCATCTCCCGTACCATAGTGTTTATATCATCATTAGCCATAAAATCTGGTTGAAAGTGCAACAAAAATAAAGTGGTGAGTGAGGATGAGCCACATGGCTGGACATGCTTTCCCGAGCAGGCATCTGGCCAGCCGTGTCAACAAATGTGGTCCACATGGCACAGAGCTGTGTGGTAGAAATGGGCCATTCAGGAAGGAGAGCAAGAGCCAGTCTTCTCCCAATGAAGATGCTGCCACCAAACACACGCCACTCTAGTCAGCACCGCCACAGTACACAATTCCAGATGGACTCATCTGGAATCATGCAGCATGGCAGCTCTGTTCTGCTTTAGGAATGAAAATTTAAACTTTTCCCCTCTGTTTTATGCTTACCTCTTTGCTTAACTGGCCATGTCTACCTAGTAACCATGGAGAAACATACTGCTTCTAGGTAGAGCTAAACCTACACTAGGACCTGTCTAGGATCACAGCACAATAACTTAGGATGTTAGAAGGTGGGCGGGGGTTGGGGGGAACATTCACATTTTGTAGATGGGGCAAGAGAATCATTATATGCCACCAACTTTAGTTGGACTTCTGTATTTCCAAGCGAGCATAGCACAATAGCTCAAAATGAGTGCAGGGTATGGTGAGACTGTCTCAGCACAGGAAATGAAGAACATTTATTTCAGAAATTCTCAAATGAAATGTTTTTTAAAAGTTACAATTCAACACAGTATCTTAGTAATCACATTTCTATTTACCATGCTAGTCTAACTCTTTAGACCTTTTGTAGAAAAATACAGAAATATTCCCAGATAGTTCTTTTTTTATGTATGAGAAAACGAGAAGTCTTTTTACTCAAGGAAATTTATTGAATCAAACTGTAAATCAAAATCTATAAGGAACTATACTATTATGCTGTTTCCAAAGCAAAACTAAATCCACATCTGCATATCTACAGACCAAAATGACTTTAAAAATTAACTTTAAAATGTTTCATCTTTTCTGACTTTATTATTTATTTGTTGTCCTTTTCTTCACCTTCCTTTCTAGCTCCATTATTATGGTTAAGCATATGCTTTTCAATAATACTTTGCATATATTTTGTTCTTTATAGTACTGCAAACAATTTCTGTTACATAGGGCATTTTCCAGAAGAGGAAACAGTGGTCCATTCAGTGACTTGGCCATGCCCATAGGGGGATGCAGTGGGATTGGGCCCAAGTTCAGGCTAAGCTCGTGCTCTTTCTCCTGCACCAAGCTTCTCCCTGCTCACTGGGGCTTTACCTCCAACATGGTGATTAGACTGCTTCATGTGACAGATCTGAGCAATGTTTGCCCAGAGGTGTTGTCCATAGAGGCTATCTTTTCATTCGCTCAGATTCCGTTTTTATTATCTACTTGTATTTACTATGATCATTTTCTCTACCCTTTTATAAATAAGTTGCATTCGGAATGTTCAGGTATGGGTAGCTTAGTAAGACAAAGATGTTTGGGACTTATGTCAAATTTAAAATGTAAACCAAAATAGAATAATGTCTTCACTTTACTATTGTATTTTTCTGGAACTTGAACAGACCCGCAATTCTAGCGACTAAAAGAAATATGTGAAAAGAATGTGTTCTTATAACTGTACAAAGAATATAATTTGGGATTACATTATTTAATTTTAATATCCTATTTTTTTAAATGTAATATATGAAAAAAGAAAAAGAAAACCATAAAGTTCACTTTATATTTAATTCTAAAGATATTATTTCTCCATAAAACCAATGGCTTTTACAGATCATCACAATATGAAGTAAAAATAGCCTGGCAACAGTAAAAGAAACAACATCATAGAAATTGTATTAAACGATCAAAACAACTTTTCTACACTAG
>NW_007728334.1:293485-294658 GCF_000696425.1 Galeopterus variegatus
TTTTTTCCTTTCCTACTGAAAAAACTTACACAGAAATATTTGAAATGTCTTCAGCATACGTGGCAAATAAGGGGACACAGCAGAGAAAAGAGAAATGAAAACAGAAACAGATCATAAAAGAGAGAAAGAAAGAATACTTTTAAAAGATGGGGAAATAAGAAAAGAGGCTTAATGTAAATGTGATACAGTCATGATGATTTAACTCATACATAAGTACACAGGGAAAAAAAAAATGGCCACATAAATGTGCTGGGTAAACTTTAAGGATCCAGAAAGGAGCCATTTATTGCTCTGTAACCTCAGTGGCAAGCTAAAATTATTTCCTAAAAAACAGATTTCTAGTCTTGCTGAATTATTGTGTAACAGAGGGGCAATAACTTTCATTTAATCTCTCCCTAGGCTGTCTGTAAAATAAGCAGCATGAACTAGATCCAGGTAATCTTAGGTACTGTTTTCAGAAAAATCAATCCTGGAAACTTCTCTACAGAAAAGTGAGTGACCAAACAGTTCAAGTTTGGGGAGTTTTAATTACTTACCTAAGTGGTTAAATCTAAAAAATAAGAGAAAATAGTGTCATGTTAATTAAAAACTTTTGATAGAGTTTGTGCTGTTTTCCTTTTTAGGTCCCATCATCCTGAAAAAGTAAGTTAAGTTTGGCAGTATATTTTTCATAACCTCTATTTCTAGAGAAGTTTAACTCAGATATTATATAAAACTTTCTCTTGTGAAATACTGAGATTTCCAAATCATACTTAGATCTCCTAACAGTGTCATAAGTCAATTTTAAAATGTGCTTCTATCAGCAATTGGAACAATGAATGGGAGATGATAAATTCATATTGCTTTTCATATTTATTCACTTATAAGTCTGTTTTGTAGGTATTTCACCTGGCTCAGATGTGTAGGCTTGGCCAGTGGAGCCATTCTTTTTCTTTTAGTATCTGTGCAATATTAAATTTAGTACAACCTACCATTATGGCTTTACTGGTTTATTTTATCAAGCACTGCAATTCTTATGTGAGAATTCTTATGAAAATAAACTATTTAGATATAGATTGAAGTAGATATATCCTTAATGATACATAGGACTTAAAAACCTAATCGATATTTTTTTCTCTGTAAAGATTTCAACTTGTTATATAGCTCTATATTGGTACATTGTTACTTTTAAAT
>NW_007728334.1:295327-296413 GCF_000696425.1 Galeopterus variegatus
CTTATGAAAATAAACTATTTAGATATAGATTGAAGTAGATATATCCTTAATGATACATAGGACTTAAAAACCTAATCGATATTTTTTTCTCTGTAAAGATTTCAACTTGTTATATAGCTCTATATTGGTACATTGTTACTTTTAAATTTTTACGTCAAAAATCTGGGGAAAATAAAGAGGAAAAACATTAAGTTTTGATAAGTCTTGTAAATAAAAGGTAAAGAAATTAGAGTTATTTAAACTGTTGAAAAGCTTATAACTGAAGTAACTAAAGTTGGTCTGTCCTTTAAAAAACTGGATAGGCATTAGAACGTTAAGCCCCTACGTCTAGTTCTAGTTTGAGAAGGTAAATTAGGCATGCACTGCGGCCAACCGTACTCCCTGAGAAAATACTGTAATATAACATAGAAGTTTAAAAATATATAAAACAATGGAGAAAAACTACAGCCAAGTGTATGCTATCTTTGGAGTTGCAGAGGAGGTGGATGGTGATCCGTCCATTGGAACACTAGACAGACTCTAGGTTAAGACTGAAAGATTGAAAGGAGGGGAGGAGTTCAAAATGAGGTTAAAAACAGAGAATTAACTGAAGATTTCCTTAGGCATCAGGCAGCCGGCAAAAAGGGTGTATGTGGGAGGTTCTGTAAATAAGATGTTGGAAGAAAGCTAAAGATTCAAGTGAGGGTATCGGTCCCCAAAGTAATTACACTTTTTCTGGAATTTGGAGAGTGCTTAACCTGCTAATAAGGCTTTGTGTGTGCTCATTCTAATGTGAAACCTTCCAAAGGATACATCTCACCCCACTTCACAGACCACTGCCGGTTATAGGACAGACTTAATGGGAAAACTGTCTTACATATACAACAATAGAGGAAACCCATACCATTCTACAGATAGTCTTTCTTCTTAAAATATAAGTAGGCAAAATAAGACACATAAGGAGAACCAGTAGAATGGAAGAAAAAGACTAAGATGAATAGAAAGACTTCACAGAGTTAATTTAGGGAATAGAAAACATAAAATCTGCAACCCAATAAAAAAATGGGCAAAAGAGCTAAGTAGGCAATTCTCTAAGGAGGATATACA
>NW_007728334.1:297814-314106 GCF_000696425.1 Galeopterus variegatus
CGCGCTCCCAAGCAGTGCACTGTAGCAGTGCGCCACCGGGCCGGCCCCTAATTGGAGAAATTTTAAAACTCAATAAAAAACTAAATAATAAAGTCAAGAAAATACTACAGAATATGGAACAGACTGACAAAGAGAGGGGAAAAATTAGTGAGAACATTTTATATGCACACACACACACCAGTACTTAGAAAAGTTCATGGAAAGATTAGTGTTATCTTTTAATTCTATTTTCCCACAAACTTTTTAAAGTAATTGCAATGTAGAAGTCCTAGAGAGAAAGAATGGAGAAAGTAGAAGGAAAAATTATCAAAGAACTGAAAGAAGAGACTTTCCTAAACTAAACACAGTCATAAATCTGCAGTTTGACTTTTTATACTGAGTGTCCAATATACTGAATAAAAAAAAGCCCATATCTAGACACATTTTTTAAATAGTTGAGCACTCCAGTGAAAAAAAAGAGAAAATCCTAAAAGCTCTCAGAGACAATAATAAGTAACTACAAATGAAGAAAAATCAGATAAGCATCAGACTTTTCATCAGCAGTACTGGAGGCTACACAATAATTGAGTGATACTTTTCAAATTCCAGCGGAAAATTGTTTCCAACGTAGAATTCTATACCCAGATAAACTATCAAATCCAGTATGAGGGAGATAAATATAGACATTTACATAGGTTCATGGGCTCAGAAAATGTTATTTCACTCATCTTTCTTAGATAGTTGCCTGAAAATATACTCCAGTAAATTAAGGAAGTAAACTGTAGATCCATCCCAAAGAAGTGGGATGGCAATACTGCTGGACCTAGAGAGGTACCAGAGTACCAGAGTACAAGGAGAGAGGGTGGGCTTCATAAAATGTAAAGTTTAGATCTAGGATAGAAAGAATGAATAAGATCCAATCACCAAAAATGTGGCCATTAATGGAATATAAGAAAAGAAAATCCACTTGATCTTGGATGGTAGCAATATTCTCGTTTTACTAGCTTAAGACATTGGACCTGAAGACATGTGAATGCAACCTTAGCAAACTGGTCCAGAAAAGAACAATATTTACATAGTCACAATAACATATATAGTTATTTTATGCATGTGCATATATGATTATTGGTTCTAAAATTTTAGGATAGCACAGAAAAGTCCAGAATTCTTGGCTATGATGACAGGATAAATTGTAAAAGTTACCAACCCTGAGAATGGAAAAGTAAAAGTGTAGCTGACAGGCAGGGGCAAAAGTACTGTCATTTTTCAGTTTGAGGAGTGAGGAAATATTGTCAAAAATTAGTAAAATAAATAGAAGCTTAAGTGTATTTTTGAAATTAAGAATATAATCAATAAAAAAATGTAAATAAAATATAATTAATAAATTTTGATACTAGGAACGGAAGAAGTCAACATATAGTAAGCTAAATATGCAACTTTCATAGGAGGTATTCAGTGGATGTGGCATAAAGTTGACAAATCCAGAAATAAAGAAACGTAAAGAAATAATGTCCAGAGATATAAAGATAATCAATAAAAAATTTAAAAATGAAAATGGTTGACTTTGCCTCAGTGCAATGAGTCTGGAGATGGCTATGACTGCTGCTTTGAATTATATGCCCCCCAACAAAGAGTGTGTTCGATTTGTTAAATGTGCATGAGTTATTTTGACAAAACTTTTTTTCAAAATTAATAAATAATTTTAAATCATCAAGATTTTGCTTAGACACAAAAAAGAACCATCAAGAAAAACAATTCTGGATTGGTCCATCTACTGTAGGAAATAATCATATTTACTATTTCCTGAGCACCTACTTTGTGCAAGGCAGGTTGCTAAGTACTTTATGTACCGTGTTTCTGAAAATCACAAGATAGGAATTGCAATGTTCATTTCATGGATGTGGAAACTGAGCTTCAGGGAATTTAATTGGGCCAAGGTAACAAAGCAGTTGAGTGGTAAAGTCGAACCTACTCAAAAGCCTAAAAAATTAAAAAACCAAACGTTAGATTGTCCCTCAAGGTATATCTCAAATCTGACATTCTCTGATTTCACGAGCAGAATGAGACCAAAGGCTCCTCGATTTTCCATGTCAACCTAGAAATCAATCCAGACACCCTTAAGAATGTGGGTAACTAGACAAGCTTTCATTTTCAGGGCTTGCATATAAGGACCAAAAGTTCGTGATCTAGCACCAGTGCTGAAATTTTCACTTGCTGGCCCTTCCTACATCTGGTATGCCTGCATCACACACGTATAATTTACTCAGTTAACGTTTTGTTGAGCCTACGACATTTCTGCATGCAAAAATATTACCTCGTTATTGTATATTAGTAAATCAAACAAACAAAAAAAGGGTCTCTTTATCAAAGCTTCGTTTATGTTTATTTTAAGAATGTTCACAAATCTACTCTGTGCAGTTAGGTTTTACAACTCATGAAAACAGCCTCCAAATTTACAGATATTCCATAACATTCCTATCAGCATATAGGAGCTTCTTTCACAGCTGGCACAGAGTGTCCTTTCTTCTGTCTCTTCTAAATCAGTAAGAAGCTTCTTAGATCTCCTTTTGTGAACATTTTCTTTCCTGGCAGTGGGGAATCACAAAGGGTATGCTCTTGATCTGGCACTGAAGGGAAAATTTCCATACGATGTGATAGCTAACATAAGTACAAGTTCAGGCAGGAAACCAACGATTTTATTAATTATTGCTGGTCATGCCATTATTAAAAAAATACTTAGGCTAGTAGGAAAAATACAGAATGTGAGTGTGTGTGTGTGTGTGTGTGTGTGTGTGTGTGTGTGTGTGTGTGTGTGTGAGTGAGAGAGAGAGAGGAGAAAGAGAAAGGGGACAAGAGATGGGAATGCATGCCATCCTGTAGACACCCCACCAGCACTCACCAGAGGAAATCAAGTTGCCGCCAGTTTGGCTGGGGTTCAGCGCCATCTGCATAGTATTTAAAAGTGAGAGCCAAACTCTGAGCTATTTTATTGGAGTTAGTAAGGAAGCTCTCCAATCTATATCTGAAACTCAAATGTTCCAGCTTCTGAGCATTACTAAAAAGAGCTTATGGAGGTCAAGAAACTTAAAAACAGCATGAAGAGCCGCTTTGCAGTCCATATAAAAGTAGAAACCGGTAGCCTGAGCATTTATGAAGACCATTTGGTCTCTAATGAATGGTGGGAAAATCATGAGGTGGTTCTTGGGGACAAAGATGTGAGATAGAGGATAATAATAATATTCACAGATAAAGTATAGAGTATTTACTCTGGGCCAGGCACTGTTTTAAGATTTTTACATTCATTAATTCATTCATTAATCCACAATAACCTTCTGTAGTATTATTATTATCCATATTTTGCAGATGAGAAATTTCCCAGGACAAGTTTCTGGATTAGAAATTATCTTCCTAATGGGGTTTTTAATTTTTATTCCCTCAGAATCCAGTACTTGTATTTGTTCCCAAGTGAATCAGAAATGTGCAAATGTGATTCTAAGTTTCTTTCAATATCCATGAAGCATTTAAGAAAAATATAAACATCAATAGATTAGTAAGATGTATCCAGAAATATAGTTAATAGTAATAATAGCTAACCGTTATTGAATTTGTTCTATTGCCAAGTTCTGCTTTTCATATAATAAATTAAATTAATCCATGTAACAACTCTGTAAGGTAGATTATGACACCCACTTATTTACAAATGAAGAAATGAAGGCACAAAATATTAGGTAGCCTGCCCAAGATCACAAAGCTACAAGTAGCTGAGGCAGGACTTAACCCAAGGCGACTGTTTTTTGAGTCTGTACTGTTGATCTGGGATCTATTGCTGCCCCTGAAGCTTAGTGTCTAAAATCAACAGTTCGGTATTATTTCTCTCAGTTCTATGGGGTAGCTGGGCTCAGTGAGTGGTCCGGTCCTACATGGAGTCTCTCAAGCAGCTAGAGTTGGGGTCAAATGAAGACATTACGGGGATGGATATCTAAAATGGCTTTTCACTCACAAGCCTGGCACCTTATCAGTCATGGCTGGAATTGCTGAGGGCTGGCTGGCCCAACCTCTCTCTCTCCACATGGCCTCTTAGGCACATAGATTGGGCTTTCTCACAGTGCCATGGTCTCAAGGTGACCTGATATCTGTGATAGCATGCAGTTCCCCCTTTGTGAACAGTCCAAGGGACCCAGGAAGAAGGTACAGAGTTTCTATTTACCTAGCCTTGGTGGTCAATCACTTCCACTGCATTCTGTTGGTTGAAAACAGTCACAGGGACAGCCCAGATTCAAGGGGAGGGGGGTACAGAGGAGTGTAAATACCAGGAAGCATAATTCCCTGGGGGTGCATATTTGGAGAGCAGTACCACAGCACTTGGCTATGTTTATTTGCTGCTTATCCTGTAAACTGCAGAGCTGGAGTTTTGAGTTCGGTTTGAACAAGGCAACACAATGCTAAGTATATAGGAAATCCTTTCCAAAACAATTATCTGTTTCCACCAGAGAAATCTGCAGAGGTGGCATTGAGACTGCCTCAAGATGATATCAGTGAGAGGAATTCCAAAAATGTTGGGAAAGACTCTAAGCCTCATTAGGTAAGATAAAAATTAGCATTTCCCTTACTCCTTCATTTTTTGGAACAAAGTTTAAAAGCTCCCTAGAATGCAGGCATTTTCCTATTGACTTCTTGTCCTGGCTCTGCTGCTAATTAGCCTTGACCAAGTCACTTAACTTCTCAGCAACAGATTCCTCTTCCTTTAGAAGGCAATTGTAAGTATTCCCCATCATGGAATTGATGGGAGGATCAAATGAGATTATGTACATGAAGGTGCTTTGAAAACTAAAAAGCAAAGCACTTCTCACTATTGGATCCTGCTATTGGTGGGTTGCTGGTTTGATGGCTGTCTCCTCTATCAGGCAATAAGTTCCATGATATCAGGGACTCCAGGGCACTGCAGCCTCCTCTTTGTCTGGAGCAGGGCTGAGCCCCCTGTTAAGGAGACCATATGCTTTATCATCTAACAGGAACACTTTTAAAGGTGAAAGGGGACATTTTCAATAATCATGCTATAAACAAAGGTATAAAACAGATGCATGGAACCCCATCCTGGTGGACACCATAAACACTTGTTGAATATAAATGTCATTTATATTACTTATTTTTATTATTTATTTTTTTCCCTTTCTCATTATGAATTTCTTGTCATTCTCTCTTGTCTCATTCTTCCCTCACTCTCATCCAATCTCATTTTTATTTCCAAAGTCAGAACTCAAGTTCAATTCCATACGTAATGGCAACTTGACACTCTCATTAATAGATTTTCACTACTCTGCATATCAAGCTACCTCCCAGGAATTAGACTGACATTTTATTAATTCCATATGTGATTATTTAGTGCCAATGACATACCAAGCTCTGTCTTAGCAGGAGAGACAGCAGTGACCAAAACAAGCAAAATCCCTGCCTTCAGAGAACTTACATTCTTGTGAAGGAAGACAGGTAATATGCATATGAATATAGCAATCTCAGATTCTTCACATTTCAGAGGATATAACACAGGAATATTTGGTAATCAGTGATGCAGGCTTTAAAAAAGTCAGTCTAGAAAAAGAAGACATGTAAGCTGAAATCTGAATAAGTGAAAGATCCAGGTGTATGAAGAGTGAGGAAAGTATCCAAAGCAGATAGCACAGCAAAGACAAGTGCCTAAGGGACCACGAGCTTGGCAGTGCATTGAGGAGTGACAGGTCATGTGGCCAGAGCTGGGGAAACAAAAGGGGAGAGAGGTACAATTGTAGCAGGAGAGCACCGACATTGAAGTCACAAAGACCTGCACTGGAATGTTCACTCTTCTTATCACAGTGGCATGACCTGGAATGTTATTTACACTCTCTGAGCCCACTTTCAGGGTTGATGTGAGGATTAAACATGATAAATATACTGTAAAGGTCCTACACATTGTAGATGTCATATAAATGAGGAATGCTAAAGATGTGCAAAATTGCCTTGAATTTCTTAAATGACTGCTCTTAAAATAACTCATAAAGAGCTATATTTATAACCTACTAACCCAAGGACTAGACATAAAAATTAAAACTAATATCATCTGCAAGAATTTTTTTTTTAACATTTCAGTTGATGGTCATTGTAAATTAATGCATGTGGGGCTGGCCAGTTAGCTCAATTGGTTAGAGCACAGCTTTATAACATCAAGGTCACAGGTTCAGATCCCCAAACTGACCAGCCACCAAAAAAAAAAAAGAAAGAAAATTAATGCATGTGGTCAATCTGAATGTAGATTGGGATAAGCAGGCTACCATTTCTGGAAATTCCTTTGACACCCCCAGACTGGTAACTTTTACTTTTTTCTTAATCCTCTTGTCTTAGTGTCCCTTACACATACTATTAATTCTCTAACTAATATAACCAGTACTGAGGCACCAGGTTCCCTATTCTCTTTTTAACCCTCACCACATCCTACTCTGTCTCTTTCACAGAATAAAATACTGCTGTTTCTAAAGAAACCTCAAGCTAGTCAGTCCATGCTGAAAGGGATTAAGCTTTCTAGTTGGAACTTGGCCTTTTTGTGCTTGTCCTGAGCTGCACCTGTTGTGCAGGTGCCATTCCAGCCGCTCTCCACTGAAATGGACAGCGTATGAAGTCCTTTGTGCAGCACTGCAGGTGCATTAATTATAGCCTACCTGGAAGCATCTAGAACACTTGGCAGTAGCAAGACTGTAGTTAATGTTCTGTTAAACAATGTCTCCAATGGTGTGTATTGTGGAGAATTATAACAGACAGTCAGATAATGGCTTAGTATAATCCAGGAGTCATTTGATCACCTCAATTGCATCCCTACTCAATTTTCTTGCAAAATAAATCTTTATTATTATTATTATTTATTGAAACATAATTGATTGTACATATCTGTCAGATACAGCATTGATGTTTTAAAATAAATCTTTTTCTCTGATCATAATCCTTCAAAATTTTTAATAGGTATCAGCCTTGGGATAAGGTGTGGGTGTGAGAAAGTTATATTTACTGCCATGAAAATAATTTTGTCAGGGAAATTCATTAGCATTACTGAAATGTTGGCTCTTGTATGAATGTGCCCTAGTTCTTCTCCGAAGCCAGGAATCCCAAAGGCATATTCTTACTTTGTTTTCAAATGTGGAAAAACTCTGTACTGCCAAAGATAGCATTTTTTTAAAAGGTGAATCTGAGTGGATTTTTTCACCAAATGCATAAGAAACCGAAGCAATTTGAATGCCCTATGTTGAAAATTAGAAAGCACTCATGTGGAAGAATCAGCACGTGGACCTCTCATTTGAAAGAGAATAAAGGTAATTAAATCATCCTTTTTCAGTTAGTCCAAGGAAAACCCACTAAGATGAAACCAGTTTGTCAGCTCATTAGGTAAAGTACATAAAGGCAGCCAGAATTAGCTTAGCTTCCTTGAAGCTCAGGGGGCGTCAGGGAAAATGGGCCAACCAATATAGAAAGATTGATTGGTTGCATGCCCCCCTACCCAGGCAGAATAGCGTCTCTACCAGAGGAATATCCTATTTCTCTAGTCTTACTTTATTTAGCTAAGAAAGTGTTTTCGAGAGCAATTCTTTGACTCATGCAGGAAGATGCATGTGATGGCAGGGGATGAGTAGGAAAAGCAAATTAAGAAATCACACTGTTGCAACTCACAATTTCCAGAAAAAAACAAGTTTTTAGTTATTCAGTTTCATTCATCTTGTAACAACAATTGAGAGATATCAAGGAAGGATCTACATCAGGAAGTTATTTATGGCTAAGTTTTGTCAGCTACTGCAGTTCTCTCATCGGGCCATTAGTGACTATTGAAAGCAGCCATATCGAATGTGAAAAGACATAAAGCTGAAAAAAAACAGGAAAGGAATTCTTTGGGAAACAACAGGCATGCCAACCCTTCAATTTAATACTCCTGATGAACTGGGTCCTCTGCTTTTTTGTTTCCTCTTGTTCCTTGATGTTCCTCTTCCAAAGGATACAGCCCAAGTCTTGTGAGAGAAAAAAGGCTGACTTCCATCTCTCTCAGTAATTTTATTTAAAATACCATCACCATAGACTAGGAAAAGCTAGTTAAGGGAAATAGCATAATGGTATTCCATTTACCTCTGGAATCATGAAATCACACTTTAAGCATTTTTTCTTCAAGCATTTTTCTTCAAGCGTTTTTCCAAGGTTAAAACATTGAAGGTTCCATTGGAAACCAGGATCATATTCCACAATCACTGACCCCTATCTTGTATCTCAGCCCCAGTCTCACCCTTTATTGAGTACCACGTGCATGGTTTCTGACAGAATACCTCCACTGAGATGTCTTCTCCAGCACTGGAATTGAAACTGAACCCATAACCTCTTTAGCTCTCCCTTTATGGCAGAAACAGATCCCCAAATTCTTATGCTTCTACCCTAAAATCACTCTGGAGATATTGCTCCTCTTCTGCATGAATCATTCCATTTCACTTATTTTGAAAAATATGTATGGTACCCTACTAAGTGCATGAGATATAAAGCTAGATAAAAGAACAACCCTACCTTGCAGAGACTCAGTGTGGTGTGAACGAAAGCCACATATGCAAGTGACTACAACACAAGTTGGACTAGGATCAGCTCTAGCGTAGACACACAGAGAGAAATGACTAAGGAGCAGAGTTTCAACAGGCAGAATGTGAGGGAAAGCATTCGAAGCAACTGTGACAGCAGGAGCACAAGCAAAGCGTGAGAGACTAGAGAGTACATTCAAGGAAACGAAAGCGATCTGCATGTGGAGTGCATGGTGGGATCTGGTCAGGGTTGAGGCTGGAGAGCCAACCCACGCCCTCCATCAGAGCACAGGTCGCCTGCTGTGATCCTTCCTTTACCTTGTATTCTTTTAACAAATTTGTTCTTATTATTCATGTTATCAGGAGAAAATTCTTCAGTCAGTTCATCTCTTCATGTTTGATCTGCTTAATTAGATTATAAATCCTTAAGCAAAAAAAAAAAAAAAAAAGGTCTTCTGCTCTTTTTGTGTACTCCAAACAAAAAGCAAGTATTGTACACAAAAGCACACCCCCCTTCTCGGTGATTCTGTGCTGTACCGGGCATATTCCTGTGGTGCCAATGGTTTTAAGGCAACTTTCTTCACAAGGGAAGGCTCCAGTAGAAAAGACAACATCCGTAGGAAGCATCACTAGTTACTAAGAGGGAATAGGCGGTGGGGGGAGGAACCTAATTTTTGCTAAATATGAGGAGGGCTGGAAGTTTATAGCATTCATGATTCCCTGATTATTAGAAAGTGGGAAAAATCATAAAATGCTAAGAAACTCCTCCTGCCTATTCCAACAACCATCCCAAGCTTAGAAACATTGGATTACGAAAGTCCAATTTCAAGATCTATGAAAATCATCAGCCTAAGACATCTTATACTTTTTTTTATCTCCTCCTAACAATATTTCACAGTTCAAGTTTTGTCATCACTTGTCCTTTTTACAATCTTTTTCACAATTTTAAAGAATGTAACATGCATTCTGTGGAAAAGAAAAAAAAAACAGGATAGCACCAGATTTACTCTGACCTTTCTAAGATTCCAAATTTAGTTAGTTAGCCATTTCTATCCTCCTAGCTTTTCAGAAGCTCATGTGTTAGAACTAAAAATGGCAAGCTTCTCCAAATTACCAGCATTGAAAAGGTTAAACAGTTTATTTTTATTCGACTAGCAGAGAATGAAAGCTCTAATGTGTTTGGGCTTGCTATGACAAAGATCGCAGCAAGAATCTAGAGATGATCTGTACTTAACCCTTTCCATTAACAATCCTCAGATCTCACTGCAGGGATTGTCTTCCCAAATTTTGCAAGCTGTTAGACTGCGGCTCTCAGAATTGTTCGGCCAAAGTTGTGCGGCACAAAGCTAGTACCTTTCTTCCTCAAAGTTGGTCATCTCAAATCCGTAGGAGCCCAGAGTATAGAACTCAAATTCCCCTAAGTGTGGAACTCTCACTGGCAACCAATGGACTCCAATCTTGGGCTACTTCAGGGAACCTGTGGTTTTTCTATGTGGGGCAGTGCTCCCTCAAATGACCATTCTGATTCAGGTCGATAGATTGCTTCTCTGTGGCCAGAAATAACTATTTTCAATGATCCTGAGTGAAGCAAGAACCAAACTCACATACCTTTTGTGTAAAGAGGTTCAAAGGCACAAAAGGCAGTCAGGAAGTTTGGAAGTAAATACCTTACCATTTTACAAGGTATGTGTTTTGCTTCTCTCTCTCTCTTTCTCCCTCCCTCCCTCCCTCCTTTTCTGAAGATTAATTCTAACAATTACTGTTCTACATTCACCATTTTGGGGCACCTATGCAAAAAGGGAGAACTCCAACAGTGGATGGTAGAGGCTTTGTCTTGTCAACTATGAATTAAGCTTTTGTGAGACTTCTCATTAAAGAGAAATGGGGTCAACAAGAGGGAAGGCTCAGCAAAGCAAGGGAGCTACTTAACAGCCTTGCTCCTTTCTTCCCTTCCACCAGAGCACTCTCAATTTCCTACCAAAATAGCCGTGGCTTGTCTTTTCTTACCCATTTCAAAATCTGCTTTGAGAGCACATAAATGGGTGGCATAATTTCCAAGCACAAGAAAAGTGAACTACCCACTCTCACAAAACAAAGAAAGCCTGCTGGGCTGTTAAAAAATGGAAGAATTAAAAATACAGTTTTTGTTTCTGATAGGAGAATGCCTGGTTTGGCCTTTGGAGGCATGGCTGAGGCTTTTGTGACCTACACTCTGAGAGCCAACCTAGAAAGCATAGTTAGGATGTGTGGCTAAAACACAGGTATTAGAAAAAGGAATTCACTACTTACGCAAAACTGATTCTCTCTGGGGTCCTAAAACTACACATCTATTCTCAGAAAACGAAACTGTAAGTGATAATAACGTGTTACATTCCTTGAATGTATCAGCCTTACAAAACCACTGCTAGCCTAGGTTTTAAAAAATGTATTTGCTCTCTTCAAGGAATTTGGCTGCATAGTATAAAATTTCTTCTTTTTCCCACCTTTAGAGCACAGGGATGATGGGTACACAGGGGAATCAAATCTTATGTAGAGTTAAGTTCTAAATTCAGCATGTAAGGTGAAAATTACATAGTCAAAATTGCCCTTGAAAATCCCTCAAATCATCCATAAAGTAGAGTATACGTATTTTTGTACACACAACATTATACAGTAATTTTTATTCATGCTAAATTGTGGGAACTTCAATGCTGGATTAATGCAAGGAATAAAAGGAAAATCTATGCAGCTCTCTGGGCATTCAACATATTCTGCAGGAAAAGATAGAGAGTTGTAAATCTTTCTTTTGCTTGCCTGGTTTGCTCTATAACCTGTTAATATTGAGCCTCTATAATCCTAATACATGTTGATAGATTTTTTTGTGTGTGTATGAGCATTAAACCAAGTGAGTAGAGTCCAATCATACCCTAAAGATATGTGTATGCAGGCCTGATGTGACTCTCCTGAATTCAACTATGATTTTACAATCCTAATAATTTTATAAAACATGTTCAAATACATTACATTATCTGACTTTTATCAGGTAACAGGAACAGGTGGATGCATTCTTAATTGTAAATGAAGAGAAGATGACCTGGAGTTCAAGGTCGTTCAGCTAATTAGGGGCAGAACTAGGAATTCAAACCAGATTATCTCATTCCCACTTTAATGCCTCTACCAAAGGATCCCACTATTTAGAAGAAGGCAGTTGACTCAGACATTTATTTATTTATTTATTTATTTTTATTTATTTTTTTTTAAAAGATGACCGGTAAGGAGATCTCAACCCTTGGCTTGGTGTTGTCAGCACCACGCTCAGCCAGTGAGCAAACCGGCCATCCCTATATAGGATCCGAACCCGCGGCCTTGGTGTTATCAGCACCGCACTCTACCGAGTGAGCCACGGGCCGGCCTACTCAGACATTTAAATGTACCTTTATTTGGGGGACTGTAGGATATGAAAAAAATGGCAAGAGGAAGGAAGGAAAAGCAAAACTTGGATGTGGTCACCCACTTTAAAATCTACCTTTGGAAAAAGAATGACATTTGTGAATAAATAAGAAAGAGGTGGCAAAAAACAAACAAAAAAGAAAATGTTATAAATGATTTTTTAGGATTCTAGAAAAAAAGAAGAAATAAAATCCTAGTAATTTGGCAATGTCTGGACTTTCAGATACCTAAAAGGACTTACCCTGAAACTAACTACAGCTGATACACTTTTTGCACTCACCCTTTAAAACTTTGCAAACATATGAAGGAAGAAGAAGAAAAAGTAAGAGAATAAAGAAGTGGAATGTATTAGTCTGTTTTGTGCTGCTGAAACAGAATACTTGGAACTGGGTAATTTATAAAGAAAAACAAAATTTATTGCTTACAGTTTCTGATGCTGGGAAGTCCAAAGTCCATCTGATGGTGGCGACAGTGACTCGGGGGTCTCACATTGCAAGATAGTAGAAGCAAAGAAAGCAGAGGGAGAGAGACAGAGAGACAGACAGACTCTCTTCTTTTAAAGCCCTCAGAACCATGCCCTTGACCACCACTTTTAATCCATTCACTATTGCACAGTCCTACATTCAAGACAATCACCTCTTTAAGGCTCCATCTTTCAATTACTGCAATAGGATTTCCCACCCTCTTAACAGTCACAGTGGGGGCTAAGATTCAAATACATAAACTTGAGGGACACAACTCAATCTTCAGTGAGTTTTGGGGGGACATAATTCAGTCCACTACATGGAGAAACAGAAGAAAAACACAGAGATATATCCTCCGAGGGCAGGTCCTTAAAACCTAGATCTCACTCTGAGCCCACTCTCTCCTCGACCCCTACCCCAACAACCACATGCAGTAATTATCCACATTTATGTTTTAGGAAGTGTGGAGAAAAGGGAATTCCAATCTCAGATTATTGAATAAAAATTGACATTAATACCTAAACACCCAACAAGGGTTTGTGTTCTATAGAATGGTTCTGTCCTAAAGCTGGTAAAGGGAAAGGGCTGCTCTTTGTATGGTAGAGAGTCATTCAGATTCTATCCAGAGTTTACTATTCTGCTTTAATCTAATGAGAAAACAGTCAATGCTGGTAGCAACCAAAAGAATTTTTTTTCCCTCAGTTGGGATTACTTTGCCCATTTCCACAAACTAGCAGCAGATATGTCTAATTCCCATTCCCACAGCAAAATGGGAAAATTAGTTGTAATTTAAAAACTACTTGGTATTTTAATGGTAAAAAAGTGATGTTTTGATAAAAGAAATTAATAATTATTTTATCACTCAAATAAACAAATTCATGATAGTTAGTATTAATCTGAAGTTGAAGATATCCAGTGAATCACACAAGCAAATATTAACCACTTACATTTGTAAGGAGGTAAAGATTGTGTTACTTTATCAGAGTGCTAAAATTCCTGTTGATAAGCAACTTGGAGGGAAGAAAATACGGATGATAATACTGAGAACAGAGGAGAAGAGAGGCATCAGCAAGAGGGGAGTCTAAGATGAAGTGGCCAGCGAAAATTCTGCTATGGTGGAGATGCCAAGGAACATTTTAAGAATGAAATTCTCTAACTCTAATGTTCCATCTATCATTTCAATTGCTTCTGTGATTTAAAGCTCTCCACTCTCTCTCCCCATCCCAATGTGTGTGTGTGTGTGTGTGTGTGTGTGTAATTAGATGGGAGTTAAATTCTATAAGCTCTGTGAATGTTTTGTATGGAAGAGATTTTGGTTGAAATAAATAAGAATTGAGTTCCTCATCTAAGTTTCTCAAGAGTAGGATAAAAGAAGCAGAAATCTAGAGGCCACAATTGGCACCCATTCCTTCATTTAATCAAGAAATATTAATTAAATACCCACTATGTTCCTGCTCTATTCTAAGGAAGAAGAAAGGAGCAGTGGACAAAAACATGTTTCCTTATCTCAGAGGGCTTAGATTCTAGTAGGTAAGAAAGATAACAATAAATCAAAATACAAAATAATGCCAGGTAGCACAAAGAAAGATAAAGAAAACATTTTGAAAGCACCTAGAGAGAGAATGACATATTACATACCATGGAACAATGATAAGTATTTCCACTGACTTCTCATCTAAAAAAGAGAAATTCGTAAGACAATGGAACAGTATCTTTAATGTGCTAAAATAATGTAATTGTCATTTCAGAATTCTGTATTACAAAAATATCCTTCAAAAATGAGGGTGAAATAGAAAATTTTTCAGGTAAAAGAAAGCTGAGAGAATTCACCACCAGACGACCTGTATTAAAGGGCATTCTTCAGGCCAAAGGAAAATAACATCAGATATAAAGTCAAATGTATAGAAAGAAATGAAGAGCACTAAAAATAATAATTGTGTAAATTTAAAACTTTGTTATTTATTTCCTTCTTGACATTTTCTTAAAGGACAATTGACTCTTTTAAACAAAAGTGATGGAGAAAAGACAATGTGTGTGATCTTTGTCTTGGACAGTGGGATAAGAATGTGACCAGGGAAACACACTGAGGTTATCATCAGGCAACTCTAAGGGCCCTCTTGAATTTTTACTCACAAATTTAAAGAGAGTACAGTCATCCAGCCACCCTGCTTTTCTCTCAAGCTATGATAAATTGTTCTGCAGGGTGGCTAAGTGTGCAGTGATGTGGATATATATCCAAGGGATGGGATTTTGACAAGAAAAGGAGGAGAACTAAATCAGCAAGAGAGAGGACAGAAGGGATCACAAAGGTGGAAAACAGAGCCTAAACTGGGTAAGAGAAATGTAAGACATCGGGAAGGAAATTAACAGTGTAAAGGCAATTGGATCAAATGTGATCTGAAAACATAAGCCCACTGATCCATTTTAGAAGTCTTGGGGAGATTTTTTAATTTCCTAAAGTCATGGGAATAGGAATTCTAGTTTACTTTGACTATATCTCAAGAAACAGGAATAACACAACTAACATCTAAAAAGAAGTTTTTAAGCCACATTACATATTTTGTGTAATTTGATTTTCATAATGACATTATGTATTTTATCTAAATGGATTTTCATAATACATTAGACTTAAAATCCCCAGGGGTGGCAATCATTGTCTTGATTACCACCATATTCTTGGCTCTTAGCAAAGTGCCTGGCCCACAGTACATGCTTAATAATTGTGTGTTCAATGTATTAATAAATCCCCAATTTACAGAATAAGACATGAAAGCCAGAATGGTTACAAAACTTCTACAAGGTTCAAGAGGCAAAAATAAGTAGAGCCAGTCTAGGACTGTCTTCTGATTCTTAGGCTGACTCCATTTCTACTGGCCTGTGCTACTTTGGGATAACATAAGACTGAGAGGAAGGCTGTGAGTTGTCCTAAAGAAAACAGCTTAACCTCCTATGCTATTCCTATGTACTTCTTACACTGATGAGCTAAAGGAAAGAGGGAGGCATATAAAAGACTGGGGTAGACTGGTAAAGGAAAATGATGGTCCAATACAGGGGTACTTCAAAAAGTTCACAGAAAAAATAAATTAAAAGATAATATGTATCCTCCCATGAACTTTTGAGTATAGCATATCATATAGCATATCATACAGCAGTAGCTTTCAAAACTTTTTAATTGTGATCCACTGACACATATTACATCACAACACAGCACAAGCATTATTCACACACACAAACACACACATACACACACACTCAAAAAGTCTCATGAAGCAATACTTACTCTTACTTTTGGCTACTTACCTTTACCTACAAGAGATAATCTCTAATGTTTTCTAGCCTATTCTACTATTTCTATTCTATTTGATTATTTTAAAAATACTGGTAGCAACTAGCTAGTATGATTTCACAACCCTAGCAGGTAGCAATCTAATATTTGAAAAATACTACATGGAATGATGTATTACTCAGTTTTCTGTCACTGATAATGGTCCAGGAGGCACATTAGGTGAGGGCCTTCTTCTGAGTGGAAACACTCTGCAGGATCCCACGGCAATGCAGGCAATCACCTGGTGAGGAGGGCAGGAGGTCCTTAACATGCTCACTTGCTCTCCTTATAAAGCCACAAGTGCCACTCTTGTGACAACCCTCTAAACCATTAACCCATTACTCCAGAAATAGATTAATTCATTCATAAGGACGTAGTCACTATGATCCCATCACTTCTCAAAAGCCCCACCTTTCAATATTGCCATAGTCTGATTTCCCCCTCTTAACACTGTTACAATGGGGATCAAGCTTCAATGTATTTTAGGGAGACATCCAATTGACAGCAAATGACTTATTTAAGTCC
>NW_007728334.1:315295-318199 GCF_000696425.1 Galeopterus variegatus
ACTCCTGTGTAACTTGTTTACAAAGGATGTGCTGAACCATACCCAGCCTGATATGAGGCAACAGGGCCTGACTGGACTGACTCCACTTTCCTGGCACCTCAACAGTTTTGGGGGGGGGTTGTTTGTTTGTTTTAACAGACTATAAGATAGCTTGTAGTTACCATCATAATGATGCAGCCATCCTACATTTATAAAATGCTTTGTTTTTTTCTGAATTCTGACTCCTACTTTCTTTCCTATGCAACACACCCTAGCACTGTGATTTAGGCAGAGAAATGCATTATCCACATTTTATAGGTTAGGAAACTAAGGTTCAAGGCATTAAATAACTTGACCAAGGTCACACAGTCAATTAGCAGCAGACCTATAACTGGTAATTGTTTGTTCTGCCACCAAATCAGTACTCTTTTAACTGTCTTGATCACCATAAACCAAATTACGAGATAAGGGTCACTGAATTCTACCACATTTCTGGGAGACCCTGGATGAAGTGAAAAGGTGAGGTAACACAAAGGTAAAAGGATCCTGGCTGCAAGTCAAAGGAGTGGGGAAAGGCATATGAAAGGCAAAGTAAATACTAATGACCTATAAAAAAAGGAATAGTATTAATAAATGTGTATATGCACACATGCAAAGTAGAATAGCTTATTACTAAGACCATCTAAAACATTTTAAAGTATTTAACTTGTTGCTCAATTCATGTGGGACTATCCTGCAAAATTAAAATTGATCTCTTTGTACTAATTGTCAAGTTCATAGAGGTTTTCGACAATTAAACATGAAAAAGAAAAAGGCTATTCAAGAAATCTTGACTTTTTAAAAAATCATTTCTCGCTGGCCTCCTGAGAAATACTCCCTTAGGAAATTAAAAATCATTCACCATTGTAGGCCTATCCTGCTACCATGTTACAATTACAGAAACACTGAATATCAGAAGACAAAGGCTTAACTGTTTTTAGAGACAAATTTATTACCTGTAAGAACATAGACTACCTCCTGAAGTCATATACACTTTCAGATTCAGGTAAAATAGATGGTGATAACAAGATAAGCCTCAATTTAGATTGAATAATAGTAGAAAGCTAACAAGCACTGGTTCCAGATAAAGAACAAACCGAAGCACTGTGTTTTCCTTACACCATTGTCTAGTGTTGCTGGAAAGCTCACACACAACAGTAATGCATTGTAGGAGCTTTTCCTGTTGCCAACCTTAGTAAAGCAGCTTCTCTTTAAGACATATCAGGCATAAAGTCAGACCGCCTCTATAAGAGATAAACTACTGTGGAAATACAGTTATACTGATAATCAAAAAGTTGTTTCCAGTAAGGTTTTAAGAACGTTCGTGGGAAGCTAATACTCGGATCAGAACTTTGGAACTACCTTGAAAGAATCTTGAATCAACAACTTTGGGAAACACTTTCAAGGTGATTTAAGGACAGCCCTTTGGAACTGATTTTAAACAATAAAAAATAAGTTTAGTGTCTCCATATGGAAAACCAAAGATTTAATTGGAAAAGCACTTAACATTGTCTGCCACATTATAGGAGTTCTTTTGTTGCACAGTGTTTTTATTATTTTTAACTACTGCCTTTACATAATATTGCCCTGTTTACACTACAATTCCCTTTTGTTTCCTTGTCAACACATTGACTACAGACAAGAAGATTTTACTATTTTTGCTTACTCAGTGGCTCTTAGATTGTTCATTGAGAAGATCACATCACATCTCAACACAGATGTTGGCAACATGTTTTGCCTGAAATAAACAAACATGTTGCATTTGTCCAATATAGAAACCAGCTAATTTATTTTACCAGTGAACTCAAATGTCCTTTTAAAAATCTGAAAGTTTTGAAATATGAAATACATGAGTACGTCAGTTTTAATGTCTTTTTATAAAGTTAGAAAAGGGGGGGCATGGATATCCATAATACTATTTATAAATACAGCCAGATTTTTGAAATTAGGAAACACTCCATTTTACTTTCAAATACTAAGTTCCCACCATGAAAACTATTGCAGCAAGTGGAAACTCTCAAGTGCTTTCCTTTAGCATGCGTGCTTTGTGTCAGGCTCCCTAACTCTGTTTAGGCAGTGACTACGGTGGACCACCCTGTGAACCTGATTGGTTCGAAGCTGGTCACGTGATGTAGGGAGGCCATTTTGCTTTCCAGAATTTCCAGAAGGGATCAAAGACAAAGTCAGCTGAGAGCTTACAACGCATGGAGAGAGCTCTTCAGAGAAGGAAGCAAACCTGGAAAAAAAGCAAAGCCAGAGTTGGAGATTCCAGTGCCCTAGTGATAGCACTTCACCTGGATCCAGCTATACTTAAAGCTGCATGTGGACTTTGAGTTCTGCTTTTACATGCTCTGGGTTCCTGTCACTTGCAAACAAAATGGCTCTGGCAAATGTTACAGAGAACAAAAAAGATTAAGTGTTGCCTTTCATTCTGTGCCATATTCACAGAAAGTGACTTGAAACAATAATGGAAAGTTGGTCGTTTTGTTCCCCCCTCCCTGCTGGGCTTCCTTTAAACCCCTACTCTGGGGTTCCTCTCGACCCCATGCCAAACTGCCCTCCTGCAGTTCTCTGTGCTTTCCCTGATCAGAACCTGCTCACAATAGAGCTCCAATAGAGATCATTTATATCTTAGTGCAAATGTATTCACTTAACAACCTTCTTAGGAGCATTTGCATGTTAAGATTGATCTCCAATTATTGAATAGCAGTTATATTAGGGCTTTCCATGTTATCCTATTTTGTTTCTGCTGACACCACCCAACCTCCAGGGCTAAATATCTCAAGTAACGTTTCACTCCAGCTTCTTCATGTCAAGTCCCAATTTTTAAAAATTCTTTTGCATTATCTTTTAAATTGGCCTTTTTATCTCATCCAACTCCTTATC
>NW_007728334.1:318388-319989 GCF_000696425.1 Galeopterus variegatus
TGATCTCCAATTATTGAATAGCAGTTATATTAGGGCTTTCCATGTTATCCTATTTTGTTTCTGCTGACACCACCCAACCTCCAGGGCTAAATATCTCAAGTAACATTTCACTCCAGCTTCTTCATGTCAAGTCCCAATTTTTAAAAATTCTTTTGCATTATCTTTTAAATTGGCCTTTTTATCTCATCCAACTCCTTATCGCTTTGGCCCTGGAAAATTTCAGCTGACTCCTTAGATATCTCCTCACCTTCTAACCCATTCTATTGTCAAAATAATATTTCTCAGTTACCATTTGTATAATATCTTGTATTAACAGCGTTTTCATCTCAGTTACATAGGCTTAAAAACTAGGATGAAGCTCTGTTTAATAAGTAGTTAGACTCAAGCAACTTAATAAATATTTATATCCTAATATCTCAGTAGCTATTTGAAAAAAATACACACAAGTTAAAATAAAAGTTAATATTTCTATTTCATTCTTAAATAACAACTACTTAGCAAGGGGGGGTGTGTACCTATTGGACACTGCACAACTTCTCAAGCCTTGGAAGTAGATTGAACCTCACCTGATTTCTATTCCACATTGATTTTCATGTGGTATTTGCTTTCTATCATAGCAACAACCAAAAACCCAGCCTTCCTTGCAAAGACATGACATCCTCAAAAGGAATATATTACAATCTAATGTTGAAACACTGATTTACCTCAAGCTAGTTGTTTGTGCAGTTTCTGACAAATATCAAAAATTACTGTGTTTCTCTCAAGAATTTAAAATATTCCACAGTGTTCCTGAGAGTTTGCTGTGGTTGCCCTAGGGATAGATAAACAGTACATCCACCCAAAGGAATCATATACAGCTTTAAACAAGTGTGAGCCATATCTCTATGTCCTTTTACAAGAAGATTTTCAGTATGTACTGCAAAGTAAGAAAAAGTGTATAATGCGTATTAGCAAAAGGAAGTATCAATATGAATATAAATCCATCTTTAGTATATTTTAAATACTAATATTTTAGTATATTCAAAATATATTTTAAAATATATTTAGTATAGTTAAAATAAGAAGTGGAAGGAAAAAACCACAAAATTGTTTCTAATATTTACCTATCGACACAGGAAATAATAGAGTGGAGGGGTCTGAAATAAATGCTATACTTTTCTAAATATACCCTGTTTTGCAGATTTGATCTCGGAAGCTTATACATGTTGTACATCATTGTAAACCAATTTTTGAAAGAAGTCCCTAAAAATAGAAAGCTAAATGAGGCAAATAAACTTAACCGATATTGATTTTGAGATATAACCACACAGAGTAACTATTGCATGTGATTTTAAAATATAAAAATTAAAAACTAGTAGGTAATTCCTTAAGGATAATATGAATTACAAGCATACTAAGCTGTTATCAGTAATCATATTCTTGGTGGTGGTGGTGGTATTATTATTCTGAGACTATTTTGTGTGTACTATAAAATAAATAAGTAATTATGTTGATGTTGTTGAGAACTGGGATTCTTAACGTGCTAACTACTCGGGATATAACGAAGAGCCAGAAGGACATGGAAGCCATCCTCCTTCCCACCAAGAAACTTCTTTTTTTTT
>NW_007728334.1:320728-322131 GCF_000696425.1 Galeopterus variegatus
TTTTTTTTTCCTATTAACTACTAAAGTAAGTCTAAAATTTTTCAGCCCCCTATGATACGTATCACCTCTTTTCTTTTTACTCTTCCCCTGCCGCATTGTTTCACCCATAAATATTCTAACTGGTAATATGTCTTGCACACATCTATATGCCAGATCATATTGCTTGTTTCAACTCCACAAGAGTTGAATGATTAATCCAATTACACAAATTTGGTAACTGAGGTACCCAGAGGTAAGTAATTTGCACAAAAGTGTAGAGCTAGCAAGTGGAGTGGGGGTAAACAGCTGAGATTTGAAACTATTTTGTACTGCCTATGTGATGTTAACTCTTACTCATCTTCAAAATGCCCTAAGGATATCTCCATGTATGTTGATAATACCAACTGGAATGCCCTCCTGCCTTTATGCATCCAAACCCTTGGGCTAAGTAATTGCTACAAATTGTACCCCTCTTTAACACTGTGCTTATACTTCTTGTGTGTGTGTGCTTATACTATTTTATTGAGAGCATATCAAACTTTGGCTGTCTCTGTTCTGAGCTACAGAAAAGATACTTACCAATTGTGAGGTTTAGATATTAAGAAATTCACTCTCTTTCTCTTTATATTTATTTAATATTCTGTACCTCTATGCAGAAACATTTAAACTTTTGTTTGAAATACAGACAGAAAGAAATTATTAGCAGAATCACAAGAAGTAGCCACTTTCTTCCTTCTTTTCAGACAAATTTTGGTTTGGATATTTCAGTATTTTCCTTAGGTTGAACAACAGGATATGGGGGCCGTGCTAAAATGTTATTAAAGAAATTAATAAAAAGCTAACTCAGAAAAAGAGTTATTTTGACTTCAATGTAAAGAGCAATAGAAAAATCAAAAGATAAAAATAAATTTTAATTCTAAAGATACTTTATTTTAAAAACTTAAAACATACAGCTTAACAGGAGTTATTAATGATTTTCAAAAGCACTTTCTAATATAATTTATAATGTTAATTAACTTACAAGTTCTAAATTATATTAGTAATGCAGTCTCTCTGTCATGCATATATTAAAACTGTGTTAAGTATTTTTAAGATTCTATTTTGATGCCTGATATGATGAGATTGGCGGTATTTAGATGACTCTGGCCTGCAGCTCCTCATCTCAGGCTGTGCATTCATTAAATTTGAAAATAGGAAGGAAAAGTTTCCTCTTGAATGGGAGATATCCAAGAGAATGAACAGATTGATCCAGGAGTTGCTGTTAGGTGCCTTTGAAGAGTGGTAGCACGCTTCTCTGTAAGTAAGAAGTGAGTGTTTCAGCATATGGTGTCTGCAAACACACACGCACTCTCTCGGTGAAAAAGAAAACAGCCCTTGATAACCTAAGCTGTCCAAATGGAAGTTGTCCTACTGTCTCATCCATC
>NW_007728334.1:322590-324655 GCF_000696425.1 Galeopterus variegatus
CAGGTTGGAAATGTGAAGTGATGCATAGACACAGTGCTTAGTTTAAGATGATTACAGAACACTGTTATTTGTAAAGGGTTCTCAAAAACAAATAAGTCCATGAGTTAACTTAATGCCTTAAAGCTAAAAAAAATGACAGCCAATAGAACTGTCTGCATTTTCTGAAGATGTGGCTTTCTGGTGAGATAATACTGGATTCTGAAGTTTCTCTTACAGTGAAGTACACTTGAAACTGGCTTTAAAGATTCATTTTGTAGGCTTAAAAATCTACCTTTAGGAAAAGTAGGAATGGCAGGTTACCTAGCAAGGAAAGAGAAAGAAATGAAAAAAATACATCCACTCTTCCTGTGGGAATTCCTAACCTAAAAAGTAATGTAAAGAGACAGTTTGCTTTCCTTTTCTTCTTAAAATCACCATAAAGTGGTAATGACCTCAGGAGTCTGTGTGTGGCCCATTTGATGTGGTTTGGGCCTAAGGAAAAGCTAAAGGCTAAATGTATTTTAAGTGGGCTAAAACCAAGATAAACACATCCCTGAGGTCATTATTTCCATTAGTCGACATGTGTATACAATATTAAAGGCATTGTAAAAACAATATACATTTTTCCTATGTTTTACTTCTGAAGGTCATTTATCCACACTCAGTTTTTGAACACTGAGTCAAAGTAACAGTAACTTTTATTCCATATGGGAAGCAATGTTCAAACAAACAAGCAAACAAACAAACAAGTAAAAATACTATGGTCCACAGAATAGAATAGCTGAAGTTCAATAAATACCCTAAACAAACCATGGAGGCTAATTATAGGGCATGTTACAGCTATCGAACATACACAGATGATTTTTAACAGTTTTTAGCAGATTGTATAGTTATTGAATAGTTATCAATCTTTATAAAATATATCCCACTTACTTCCAAAACCAGTTTGAGGAGACAGGCCCAACGCTCAATGTCAAAAGAACTGCTAATTTCTATTTTATCCACATCTCAAGTTAGTTTGGGTTAAAAGGAACTTTACATTACAATTTTGGTGTGGTTCTTTATAAATCAACGGATATTAGCCAGTCATGTGTTAATCTAGTTGTGGAAGCTGATTCTACAAGTCTAAAAATTGTAATTCCATTATACACATCAGAGTTATTTGATATCTGTAAGTCAACAATAAAGATAGGTCAAATGTAACTATCCCTTTGTATGAATTTCCTGTGTCAGGGAGTATCCTTTCATATATCTCTATATTTCTGTGCTACATGTACAGTTCTAAAGATTTAAATAATTCATATGACTCTAAAATGTAGCCTAATAATCTTTTCAATCTCCCCTTTCTCTTTGAGCAACTGGAAGTCTTTTTAAACTTGTCTATTAAGCATTTCCTGTTTGGGTTTTCTAACAAATTTAAGAAGAGTGTATTGATTTCTTTGTTATTTTGTTCTTAAGATATTTATGCTAGTTCTGTTTATGACTGAGCATGCCATTTTGCAGAAAATAAAAGGTAACTTTTCTCCGAAGTGCCTATGTGTACATCAGAGTAGCTAAAATGATAAAGATTAAAATACAAATATTGGAGAAAATAAAAAATAACTGATGCTTTTATACATTGCTGGTAGGAGTGTAAAATTGTACAACCACTATGAAAAATGATTTGGCAATTTTACTAAAGGTAAATATATGCATACACTGTGACCCAGCAATTCTACTCTGAGGTTTATTCCTAAAAGAAATGAGCACATATATTTACAGAAAGACAAGTACTACAAAAGTTTATAGCAACACTCTACTTAATATTTCTAAACTAGAAACAACCCGAATGTCCATCCGTAGTACAATGGATACGCCCATGGACCACCCAATGGGGGACACGCCCATCTGTGCCCCCAGTAACAGGCCTGCTGACTTCAGTCCTGACTACAGACCCTGAAGCAGCCTTTGACCCAGCTCCATCCCTGCTCTACCTCAAGCCAGAAGCAATTCTGCCAGCCCAGAAACCCAGTCAGAGGCACACCCATAATGCCCCTGGTAACAGGCCCACCAACTTTGGACCTGACTGTGAGCCCTGAAACAGCCT
>NW_007728334.1:325511-326979 GCF_000696425.1 Galeopterus variegatus
ACCACAATTCCAGAGGCAGTCCTATCCACCTGGGAACCTGGCAGGAACCAAGCCCAACCACGACTCCAATAACAGGCCCACCAACCACAGACCTGACTGTGAACCTGGCAGCAGCCACATAACCCAGCTCCAGCCCTTGTCAACTATCATGAAGATAGTACCATCAGTCTAGGGACCTGACAGGAGAAGGTCTGTACCTGTTGAAACTAGTCTATAAAGATAGGAAGAGGGCTTTACTTCTTTAGATGCACAGACACCAACAGAAGATTACATGGATTATGAAAAATTAGGCAAAATGACATCACAAAAAGGAAAGTAACAGAGCTCCTATAACCTATCCTAAAGAAATGGAGATTTATGAGCTGATTCACAAGGCATTTAAAATAATTATCTTAAAGGAGCTCAATGAGCTATGAGAGAATACAGAGAAGTAAATGAAACAGGAAAACAATACATGAACAGCATGAGAAATTTAATAAAGAATTAAAAACCATAAAAAAGAACCAAACAGAAATCTTGGAGCTGAAAGATACAATGACTGCACTGAAAAATTTAATAGTGCTTTAACAACAGACTTGATCACGTGGAAGAAAGAATCAGAGAACTTGAAGACAAGTCATTTGAAATTAGCCTGATGAACAAAAAGGGAAAAAAAATGAAAAAGAGTAAACTTATGGGACTTGTGGGAGACAACCAAGCAAACCAATGTATACATTATTGGAGCTCCAGAAGAGAAGAGAAAGAAAAAGGGCATAAAGCCTACTTAAAGAAATAATGGTGAAGACTTCCCAAATCTAGGGAGGAAAATGGACATTTTGATTCCTTAAGCCCAAAAGCCCTTAAATAGATTGAACCCATAGAGGTTTACACAGAGACACATTATAATTAAATTATCAAAAGTCAAAGACAAAGAGTATTTTGCAAGCCACAAAAAAAAAAAAAAAAGTTACTTGTCACATGCAAGGAAGCCTCTATAAGACTACCAGTGGATTTCTCAAAAGAAATTTTGTAGGACGAGAGAGTGGGGTAATATATTCAAAGTACTAAAAGAAAAAAACTGTCAACCAAGAACACTTTACCTGCCAAAAGTACCCTTTTAAGAGTAAAGTAAAGATAAAGACTTTCTGAGACAACAAAACAAAACAAAAACCTGAGGGAGCTCATTACCACTAGAACTGCATTACCAAAAGTGCTCGAGGGAGAAGTTCTACCAAACATGCAAAGAAAAATTTATACTAATTCTTCTTAAACTCCTCCAAAAAATAGAAGAAAACACTTCCAACCTCATTTTATGAGATCAACATCATCCTGCTATCAAAGCCAGACAAACATTCCACAAGAAAAGAAAATTATAGATGAGCATAGATGTAAAAATCCTCAATAAAATACTGTCAAACTGAATTAAACAGCACATTAAAAGGATAATACACCAATCAAGTGGGATTTATCTCTGGGACACAGGATGATT
>NW_007728334.1:327673-335450 GCF_000696425.1 Galeopterus variegatus
AGCACATTAAAAGGATAATACACCAATCAAGTGGGATTTATCTCTGGGACACAGGATGATTTAACATATGCAGAGCAATCAGTGTGATACACCAGAATGAAACATAAAAACCACATGATCAACTCAGTAAAATACAGAAAAAGCATTTGACAAAATTCAACATCCATTCATGATGAGAACTCTCAACAAAATAGGTATAGAAGGTGCTAACCTCAACACAATAAAGACCATATATGAAAAGCCCACAGCTAACATCATAATCAATGGGGCAAAACTGAAAACTTCCTCTAAGATCTGGTAAAAATCAAGAATGCTCACTCTTACCACTTCTTTGCAACATAGTAGCAGAATTCTTAGCCACAGCCATCAGACAAGAAAAAGAAATGAATCAGAAAGGAAGAAGTAAAATGATCTCCATTTGCAGATGACATGATCATATATGTAGAAAACTCTAACAACTTAACAAAAAACTATTAAAGTTAATAAACAAATTGAATAAAGTTTCAGGATACAACATCAATACACAAAAATTTTGACATTGATATATATAGACACCAAGCTATCTGAAAATGAAATTAAGAAAACTATCACATTTACAATAGCAAAAAAAAAAAAAAAAAGAAAGAAAGATTAAAATACTTGGTAATAAACTTAACCAAAAGTAAAAGACTTTGCACACTGAAAATTATAATACTTGGGTGAAGGAAATTAAACCACAGATAAATGGAAAGACATCCCGTGCTCATGGATTGGAAGAATTAATATTGATAAAAAGTTCATACTACCCAAAGTGATCTACATATTCAATGCAATCTCTATCAACTTCTCAATTTCATTCTTGACAGAAATAAAAAATGATTCTAAAATTCATATGGAACCACAAAAGACCCTGAGTAACCAAAGCAATCTTAGCAAGAAGAACAAAGATGGAGCCTTCACACTTTCTGATTTCAAAAAATATTACAAAGCTATAATAATCAAAACAGTACAGCAATGGTATAAAAACTAGCAATGGAACAGAATAAAGAGCCCCAAAATAAATCCACACATTTATGGTCATCTAATTCATTGATAGATGAATGAATAAAGAAAATGTAATATATAGATATAGATAACAGATATTCACAATGGAACACTATTCAGTCTTTAAAAAAAAAAGGCAACCTTGCCATTTGTAACAACACAGATGGACCTGAAGAACATTATGCTAAGTGGAATAAGCTAGACACAGAAAGACAAATACTACATGATATTACTTGTTTGGAGAATCTAAAATAGTTGAATTCATAGAAAGAGAGACTAGAATGGTGGTTCCCAGGGCTTGGGGAATGAAGGAAATGGGGAAATGTTGGTCACAGGGTATAAAGTTTCAGTTATTCAAGATGAATAAGTTCTGGAGATCTAATGTACATTGTGGGGACTGTATTAACAATATTGTATTAAACACTTGGAATTTGCTAAGAAGGTAGATTTTAAGTGTTCTCACCACAAAAAAAAAATTAAGATAACTATGTGAGATGATAGAAATGTTAACTAGCTTTATTGTGATGATCACTTCACAATATATATGAATATCAAAATATCAAGTTGTGTACTTTCAATATATACAATTTCTATTTGTAAACAATACCCAATAAAGCTGAAAAAAACTAAAGATCTTTTTTTTAAAAAAAAGGAATAGAAGAATGGATAAATAAGTTAGGATGTATTAATCCAGTGGAATACTGGTATTATGCATGAGTATGGATGAATTTGTAAAATACAAAAGAACATACCGTATGATTCAATTTATATGAATTCCAAAACAGAAAAAACTAACCAGTGATGATGGATTTCATAACAGTGGTTACCTAGGGCCGGCCCGGTGGCACACTGCTACAGTGCGCCGCTTGGGAAGCGCGGCGGCGCTCCCGCCGAGGGTTCGGATCCCACATACAGACCGGTTCCCGCTCACTGGCTGAGCGAGGCGCGGGAGCAACACCGAGGGCTGCGATCCTGTTGCCGGTCCCGGTCTGGTGCGGGGGCGACACTGAGGGTTGCGATCCGTTGCCGGACACGGAAAAAGACAAATAAATAAATAAATAAATAAATAATAGTGGTTACCTCTTAGGAGCTAGGACATGGATTATTCCATGGATCAGGAGGCTGTAATATAAATGTATGCCTTGATTTGGGTGGTAGCTATACATACTTAAAAAAGAAAATTACCAAGCTTCAGTAAAATTATTTTCTATGTTATGCTTTAATATAAAGATTAAGACAAAGTTCATTCATTTATATGTAAAATTTGTATAGCTATGATATCAAAAAAGATGACTGTTTATATACACTGGCACTGGTCATGCTGCATTACTAAATCAAATTCCTTTTCACCTATGGGAGGATAAAGGAGGTGAAAAAAATAGAAAATAGTGCTACTGATAAATAACAATATGCAAATACAATGAGAAGTCTCCATACTCTGGACATCTAGGGTCTGCTGAGTGCTGGTTTGGGCTCTGAGCTCATATCTACAAGGACACTGGTTTATATTCTTCTGCTGTTAGGGTCTCTTCATAAAATGATTGGAAGATGGTTCTCTACCAAGTATCAAGGAAGAAGCTGGAGGAAGCTCTTTGAAGGGCAGGAACATCAACCCTCAGAAGAGGAAAATAGAAGAATTGGATGTAACTGGATTAGAATTCCAGAACTAAGAGAAGAACCAAGACTAGGAACTAAGAAAGGTCAAGTTTTGTTTTTACTACCATTTTAGAGGAGTCAAAAATCTACTGACACTAAAATTTATGTGCATAGGAAGCATAGCTTCCTGTTTTTGTATTTAATTAACATGGTCTTTCTCATGGTTCCCTACTTGATTGGAAGTGAGAAAAAACCCACCCGTACTCTGATTATTTTAAAACTTAGTCTGATCCACTAATTTAAACCATTCCTTTAGAGAGGCTTAATATTTTGTGATAATTGTACAATCTCTCTATTTCTACCCACTCTTTAATTCTCTTGTATATGGTGACATAGATGTGCAGGAAAGAAAGAGCTCACATGACATACTGACAGCTAAGCGAAAGAGTCCTCAAACCTGGGAGGTGTCCCTATGGTTTCTTCCTGGTCCCATTTGGGAAGGACTGGTGTGGCATAATCCAGAGGTTGGGTCCTATTGACCAAGTTGTAATGATGGAGGTTGTGCTGACAACTGTGGTCAGTGAATTTACAAGCTATTTTTAATTGGCTTTATCAGGATTGAGTGGCACCTCTCAGCTCTTGCTGGCTATATAACAGCTGGACTTCTGCCAAGTCCTCCATTCCAGTTCATTAGTCAACTCCCAGCCCCGCGGCAGGCCCACTGGACCCTGACTCAATGCGGTGCCATTGGAGAACCAAAGGAAGCTCAGTTGGATAAACAGACCTTCTTACTGTTTCATCATACTATTCGACCACCTTAACCATGCTGTCTACCCCATATTGTTCAGTGATCTCCTGAAAAGGCCCAAACTGGGAACGACAGGTTCTGTCCTTGAAGTCCCCTCCCACTCTTCTAATACCGCTCTCCCTCTGGACCAAGGTCCAGGAGGAGATATTAGAATTGTGTGTAATTTCCATGTCTTCCTCTTTCTATACCCATGATCTCCTAAAACCAGAAGCAGTTGCCATTTCTTTTTAATTTCCTGTGTCATATTTATTTCTGTCAGATAACAGCAATCTCTGTGTCCTCAGCATTAAGAACAAAAGGGATATCTTCTCTACACTCTAATAAAAATGCCGAAATTTGACCCACTTGACCTAGATTTTATATATTCAATCAGGGTCAAAGGAAATCCTTTATTTTTTGTTTCAACAAAGCTCAAATTTCAAGTATATTACCTTGATACAAAATCTATTTTGAACTTTGGAAGGCAAATTTCAACTCTTTTTCTTTTTATTCCTGTAACTTATTCCCTTATTTTTTATTTGTTCCATCCCTCCTGCACCTAACCCACCCCAGGGAGACAAAAGGCTGATTAGGACAAAAGTCTTATATGTAGAAGACTCATAAGTTTTTTTAAATAAAATATTAATCCTATTAAACCTAAGACTTTTCTTGACAGGCTATATATTGGGGTGGTTAAGAACACAGGCTTGAAATCAGATGGCTCTGGCTTTCAAATTCTATTCTGTAACTTTTGGGCTTTTTTCAGCCCTCCTAAAATATTTACTGCTGCTGACAATACAGGACTGCAAGAGAAAGCAGGAAAAGTCCCAAAGCTGCAATTGTCATCATCATTTTTATCCTCCTCCTCCTCCTCACAGCTGCAAAGAACAATCCATTGAACCGCTATTATGTGCTAGTTGCCTTTGATGGAAAAACTGAAGTTCCACAAGGTTATATAACTTGCAGAAGTCACACAGCCCAAAAGAGATAGAGCCAGAATTTTAACCTAGGACCATTTGACTCTAGCACCTATGTTTAATCCAATGCCCATTTCACAGATTGTGAAACTGGAAGATTTAAGTGACTTGCTTAGGGAAAACCAGCAGTAAATTCATACTCAGCCTGTGCTCTTTCCACCAGGTGATATCTCCCCTCGGCAGTGTAAAGCAAGCACCATGCCATGCGCATCCCGTGCCACGTCCCAAACACACAGCATAGTGCTCTGAACATAGGAGAAAAACACAGAATATTAGAGCTTGTAGGGAATTTCAAAACTCAACAGAAATCTCTCATTTTGCACATGTGAATACTGAAGCAAAGCCACAGAGCAAGAGCCAACGCTACAGCCCGTATGTCCTGGTTCTCTGATCTGCTTTCTTTCTCCTTCCTTCCTACACCCCATACATGTTTGTTTATTTTGTCTCACTCCAGAGTCGAAGAGAAGAGAAATGTGAGGAGAACAGGTGGTGACAGTCAGAAGAGAGTGGGTGGACCAATCCCTGCAACTCCTAAGACAGAAGAAAGGGGCACTGGCCCCGTCCCAAGAAGTGTCCCCGGGGGCTTGTGTCGGCAGGAATCCCCGCATCTCCACATGCGGATCCAAGAGAAGCGCCTGGCAGATTCAATCATACAGTGACTCAAATGTCACAGCATGACTATAGAGAAAGAATAATAGTGGAAGCAGCCTGGCCAATTTTCAACAGAAGGGCTCAGGATAAGGAAGCTGAAGAAAATTGCTGAAGAGGATGATAATGACAATAATAAAAACAAATAGCTACATTTACTGAGCACTTGTGTGTCTGGCACAGTGCTACACATTTTACATATCAACCTGATGAAGTACAGTTATTAACCCCATTTTATGAGGGGGAAACTGAGGCGTGGCGTGGCCGAGGAAGTCACCCAAGGACGCACAGCTTGCAAGGTGATCTGTGCACCTTAGCACATCAGCAGCAGCAGCCGTGAGGTATCCGGGGCTGCAGTGAGTGCTGGAGTCTGTCATCTCCCTTCCTCCTCCCCACATCCCTGCCACGTGTGTTTTATTCTCTTCATTTTAGAGGCAAGGTAAAAAACTCAGAATAACAGCTCAAGGTCACACAGTGAGTGAGTGAGTGACAGGGACAAGATTCAAACTCCAATTGGTTTTATTTCAAAGCCAATCGTGAGCATGGAAGTGACTGCAGCAAAAAGTAAACACGCCTGGCTACTGGAGTAAAATTTTAGTGGGAGTTGTCCATTTGATGTATCATTCATAACTAACTTCTGGTTACTCTGGTAAACTGCCCGCAGCCAGGTCCAAAGGCACTAAATAAGAGAAGTGTTATTTAGCCATTTTCCCTCCAAATGTCAAACCACTTCGGTTCACAATCTCTACCCTCCTATGTTAAAACAGCAGACACCTGTGTAATCATCACCAGTCTTCGAATAAAGGCATCCACCCTTTTCCACAGGCTACTTTGGTAAGGAAAAAAAAAGATGTAATAAAATATAGAAGATACATACAGCAAGAACCCAGGAAGCATTTCTCAGTCTGAAAAATTATAGAAATCATCCCAACAAGATCCAGTTCAATGATCCCAAAGACTTCTGCTCTACTAGTATTTATGTCTCTCATGTGTGAAAAACATAGCTCCTAAGTACCCAAACAAATCCTCCTCCTCACTCATAAAAAGAAAAAAAGTAAATTAAAAACACACTACAAGATCAATTTTAACCATAGAGTATTGGCAAAATTGTGGGGGACAATCACTCGTATGTATCAATGGTAGAGTTATAAATTCATAGGACCCCTAGGGAGGACAATTTTGCAACATCTATTGAATTTACAATTCCAAATCATTACACCCAGCATTCCACTGCTAAGAATTTATCCTGTAAATCTACTTAACACAAGTACAAAATGACCTGTTTATAAAGTTATTAATTATGGCATTGTTTTTAATAGCAAAGATGTGAATAAATGGAAATGTCCATCTGTAGGGTGTTGCTCATAAAACATGGTTCAGCCGCACAATGGAGCACCACATACCATGGAAGGAATCAGACGCTCTTTACATACAGAGAAGATGGTACAGATTCTGTGGTCTACCATTAAGTGAAGTATGCAAGGTGCAAGAGAGCGAATGCTAGATACTACAATGTGTATAAAAGTTAAGGAGAATTAAAAATGTGTACTTATATGTGAATAAAATATGTTTGTACATGTATGCAAGAAAGTACCAACATTCATTGGCCTCAGAAAAGAGAAGCGTGTGTCTGGGAACAGAGGTGGGAAGGAGATTCATTTACCCCTTATACCTATCGAATTTTTTTCCAGCTTTATTGAGGTATAGTTGACAAATAAAATTATGTATATGTAAGGTGTACAACTTGATGTTTTGATATGCATATATTGTACTGTTTGAATTTTTAACCATGTGACTATATCTCCTATTCAAAACATTGTAAAAATAAAATAAAATAAATATATTTTTTTAAATTGCTTTTCCCACAATGGGTAAGGTACAGAATAGACCAACAGTAGAATAAGATAAATTTCTTTATGAATCTCTGAATTGTTTGTTGTAAACGTGTGCTTTTTAATTTTTAAGAACTCCCATAAAGATTAAGATTAATTTTATTTCACAATTCCTAACAGAATATTTTTTGACTATTGAAAGAAAATGTAAATTATTGTGCTTCTAAATGTTCAAAAAAGCTGAACCTGCTATATCTCTTCTTCCCATAAGAATTAATTTTCCTTATTTTTCATTTGGTAAAGATCATTTTTGGTTCTTTTGTTTTGTGCTTTTCTTTCCCCCTAAAGTAACTTGAAGTCCAGCTCAATACCTCCTTAGAAAGAGTGATGCTTGGATCCAAACTTGAGATGTGTCTACACATCTCAATGCTGCTGTTTGTCTGACAGTCTTCTGAAAGTTGGTCGTCCCTGCCAAGCTGTCATCATTCTCTTCCTTAGAAAAATGCCTCATACAAAATTCAACATTTTCACTTCCATTTGGGAACATGGCCCTAGAAAGGTTTTTAATTCTTTAGATGTTGTCAAACATTAATTAAAGAACAGAGCAGCTGTACTGAGTCATAAGCAGCAGATCTCCAAGATACTTTATTCTTTATGGAGTGGCATTTCCTACAATCTCAAGAAAATATGAGTAGATGGGAGCTACATGGCTACTAAATCAACAAATAAGTAGCTCTTCTTTGATATGTGATTATAACGTACACAAAACATAAGAAGTTTCCCATTAGAAACACATCTGGGGGCCGAACCTGTGGCTCGCTCGGGAGAGTGCGGCGCTATAGCGCCAAGGCCGCGGGTTCAGATCCTATATAGGGATGGCCTGTGCGCTCACTGGCTGAGCGCGGTGCAGGCGA